>NC_040038.1:10666672-10968362 GCF_003713205.1 Coffea eugenioides | reverse complement strand
AACCATCCTGATCCTACTTCTGTAGCAGGAAACGACCATGCTTCGGGTTTTGTTGCTGGTGGATCTGCTCAATTGCATGGTGCTGCCCAGACAAGTGCCTCATCCTGGTCTTCAGCATCAATGATATTTCCACCAGCCCAAGGCATGCCTTCAAATGCTGAATGGAATGGGTATCAGGTAGTTTGTTTCTGACATCACTTCTCTATTTTACACTGCATTTGTCTGCTTGATGACATTTATTGTAAGATTCATTTGTTGAATGTCCATCTGATGTTCAAATTGTGGGTGGTATCTGACAGATGGTGTTATCTTTGCTTGTTGAACACCATATATGAATTTCATCTGATAAATTAGATGTCACTGATGCATTTGAAAATCTTGCCGTCTCTGTCTCCAATTTGTGCTTGTCAATGTGTAAGGTTTAACATATGAGGTAATAGTGTAGTGAACAAGTGCATTCTTAGTTATAATTGAGATGAAGAAACTAATTCTTATCTTTTTGTGCCACGGCGGACAATCTTTTTACTCACCTTTACTGTGATGAAGATCTTCAGAGGCTGTGTTTTTTTTTTTTCAGGACTTTGAAGTTAATTGAAGTTAACAATGATTGTTGTTCTCTGTATCTCTTTTGAAAATTGACAATAGGCTCTCATTCCCATGTTAATACCACTGCATACAAATTTATCTTTAACTGCTTTGTTGTTCCTTTTTTTTTTATGGTATGCATGCATATGCGAGAAATAGTGCTATTGAAGTGGATTTACTCCTAATGTATCATGATCTCTTATAAAAAATGTTCCCATGGCATGAAAAGAGAAATCCATCCTTAAATAAAAGGGTTTGCAGAAACATTTCAAACAATTAGGGATCAATGTGGAGAGAGGTAAGAGAAAATTATTGAGCTCAATTTGCAGAGAGGAAATAAATCTCAATTTTTGTTTGAAACACTATGAAACCTCAGATTATGAACATGCAACCAACAAAAAAATAAATAAATACATAAAACAGAGAGAGAAAACAGTCAATAGATTCATGACTTTCATTATGTAGTTGGTAAGGTGAAGGTGTTAATTATTGCATGGAGAAGTATTTCCATTGTAAATATAAGCTGCTGTATGCTTGTTACTGCCTATGAAGCTCCAAGGTTTTTATATTTAGTTTTAGCTCTCTGGCACCATTGTTCTTGTGTAGCAAATAACAGATGTATCAGCAATTTTTTCCTTGAAAGTTGGTGTTCTTGACTCACTGAAACTTGTATAATGGTCTGCTTTGTATGATTGTTTCCTTTCCATTGACTAAGGCTACGGTCTACCCAACATCGGAGAGGAGTTTACCCACACCTCCAGCATTTGCAATGAACAACCCAGTATCTGAGACCAATTTCTATGCACCGCTCCAACAGCAAATGCCAGTTGATGAATATCCTCAGCGACCTGGTCAGCCTGACTGCAGTTATTTCTTGAAAACTGGAGACTGTAAATACAAAGCTAATTGCAGATTTAACCATCCTAAGTTTCAAAGTTCCAAGTCAACATCATGTGCTCTTAGCGATAAGGGTTTGCCTCTGAGACCTGTAAGTCGTAGGACAAGCAAAATAATGATACAACTTACAGATTCTCCCTTAATAATGTGAGGTCTAAATTATATTCTTTTAAATTAAGCATAAACAAGAGGATTAATTGCTTACTTCCTGTAATAATGTCCATGCTTGGTTTTCTTTCTTTTTTTTCTTAGATTAATCCTCCTCCAGCATTATTTGGAGGGTTGTTTTAACTTTCTTGCAAGGATGTCTCTTGATATGAATTATGTTTGGAATAGATGTGGTTTCCATCTGATCCTTCTACTGTTTTTCCCTTGTGATTTAGGATCAATCAATCTGCTCGTTTTACAACCGTTATGGCATTTGCAAGTTTGGTCCTGCTTGCAAGTTTGACCATCCAGAAAATTGGGGCAAATCAGTAGCTTCTGGTGGAGTTAGAATGGCGAGAAATGAAATGGAAGCAGGTTTCTCTTAAATCAGCATGTTGACAAATCTCTGTTGTCAAGTACATGTAATATCTAGGATCAAACTCTGTCCCTGGATTTTGGATTCTTTTAGGCCTTGGAAACTTATTTCCTTTTAAACTCAACTGTATACAGCTTCAGGAGGATGTTAGGATGTTTCTTTTTTGTTGTTAAATTATTAAAGCGCAAGCTAAATAGGATATGTAAAATATCTTTTTATAGTAAGTGTAGCAACAAATTTACTTGAATCTGCTGCTTATCTATAACTTCATTTACATCTCAGTGTATTTGTGTGTGCGCATAAACTGTAGTTGTGGTCATAAAGAAGTGCTCTATAGTGTAGCAACCAATTTACTTTAATCTGCTGCTTATCTATAAACTTCATTTACATCTGAGCGTATTTGTGTGCGCGCACTCTTGTGGTCATAAAGAAGTGCTCTATGGTTACAGACTTGGCAGCAATGGTCACTGGTAATGATCATATATGAGAAGGGAATTGTGCTGGCTTTGTACCTTTATCTCCGATCTTAAAGTTGAAGAGACCTTAATATTATGGCCGATACTATTGCAGAGGTAGTCTTGGTGTTTATAGTCGTGGGGTTTGTGGACTTGGTGTCAAGGATGAGGGCTCAGCTGTTATGGGACAGCCGGATCGGGCACAGTTCTGAACCTTTAATAGCAGTTGCACGGTTGCAGTGCTTGTGTTTCACCTCAATAAATTCTCTCAGAAGTGAGAAGGGGTTTTCTGGATGGCATTAATTATAGTAAAGACATCTGAGATTCAGTGGGTTGCTTTAAGAGGCGACGTTGTCTGTGCAGCAGAAGAATTAGTTGCCGGATGACTAAAACCTCCCTCCTTGCTGCAGGAGAAAGATTTGGTGGGTAGAATGTGAAGATGAACCATGAGCTTTGGCAAATTCAAAGACTCCTGCACTGCTCAAAACCCTGCTGAGTTCTTCGTTGAGTGCCTCAGATATTCTAATTATAATTTGTTCACTTGCTTTGCTCCAATGGCACCAAGATTGAGAGTACAATCACGTTGAAATAATTCTCACTTGTTCAGAACATCAAATGTGCAGCGCCTCGTCTTTGAGCTTTAATAGCTAACTGTAAGACTTGCTGGTAGGGAATTCAAGTCCGATTTCGACAAACATTTGGAGGAGGGAAAAAAAAGAGGGGCGGGGAGGGGGGGGGGGGGGACATTTGTGCAGATTTCTTAGCAAATTTAGGTGTCGAATCCAGAACACCTTTGAATTTTTGGCAGTTAATCACCCGTTGGATTAGGTCCTTTGATTTTTGCAGACATTTTAGGGGTAACTGGGAGAGACCCAGTTAACTTGTTCTTGCAAATATTTCACACTCCATTCTCTACCCCCCCCCAAAAAAAAGGATAGAAGAAATGAACTCAGCAGCATTGCAGGAACACAGCATCATTGGAGTTTGTTTCTTGAGTCTGGAGTAATTGGAAATCAGGTATTCAAGAACAATAAAGCTAAAGCACCATATACCTTACTTTCCAGCTGCATTTTGATCGCACAAAATTGAGTAGTTGTGAACAAAGCGTGTGAGGAATAGTACTGCCTGTTGATTAGTTTGATCTGTAACATGCAAGCCAAAAAGGTTATCTTTAGATCCTAAACTAAATGTGATATAATTATATGGTTTATACCCTTCAACAACAAATAACAAGCAGAAGAATATGACGATATTGAGGTTTTGCTTACTGTATCACCGAATTACAACCACAGGTGCAGAAGAATGCCTGAAACCAAAGGTAGTATAATCAAACAATGCGTATAAATCATCGAATCTTTCATCACAATCTCTCTCTTCAATTAATCCAAAACAAGAATGAAATCAATCAGGTTCCCAAAAACTCTTCTCTGTTGTATTCTTCTTCTTCTGTAAGTCCTCTATATTATTAACTTTTCCGAGACGAGTATTGCGAAAATCAGCACCAAGAGTGTGAGAGTCAGGTCCAAAGAAGGCTAAAGAGAGAAAAACCAAGCATTGAAGCCTGAGTTTTCTTGGCAATCTATCATTTATGTTAACCTAGTAGCAAGGCCATGCAGTGCAAGGGATTTGAATACTCTAAGGGTCCGTTTGCTAGGACTGAAAATATTGGATAACGGGACGTATTGCATTTGGGAAAAAGAAATGAAGATACAGAAAGATATGTTCAACTTATAGAGAAAATGAATAAGTATTCAAATGGTTTCAGCTTGGCTGATATGTTTCCCTCTGCCAAATTACTACAAGTCATGAGTATCATGCGTTATAAGCTGGAGCTTGTGCAAAAACAGGGTGATGAAATGCATGAAAA
Source organism: Coffea eugenioides (assembly GCF_003713205.1). Taxonomy (NCBI): domain Eukaryota; kingdom Viridiplantae; phylum Streptophyta; class Magnoliopsida; order Gentianales; family Rubiaceae; genus Coffea; species Coffea eugenioides. The sequence goes on along the minus strand of NC_040038.1, from coordinate 10,964,035 downwards.
GATTTTGATGCAGCATAAAGAGAAGCACAGAGAGGGAAAACAGGAAAGTGGAGAAGCATATGAGGATCATGTTGATGTGCTTCTTAAAATTCAACAACGTGGGGACTTTGAACCTCAATTGACCGACACGAACAGCAAAGCCGTAATCTTTGCGAGTGAAGTACAAACTCAAAATCTCTTTTTTCCTTCCTAGCTAGTATATAGGAAGGAGATAATTTTTAATCTAAGGATTATTCTTGCACTGCATTATTGTATGGGGCGATTTCAGAAACCTCCCTTGAGGTTTCCGGCAATTTCAAGGAGCTTCCCTCAAGTTTCAAAATTACACATGCCTCACTCACTTTTTAGGTTTACATAACAATATTGGCCCAATGACATGTACTTTTTACAAAAAAAGAATAAAATTTTTAATCTTTAACTTCTTGCACATAGCAAACCAACAAAGCAAACACAGTCCAACGACTCCAACTCACCTCAAAACCTACTAATTGTTAATTATTGCCTAATGTAGCCCACCACTACCATCACCATTGCTCTAACATTCTTAAAAATAGAGATTAAATTCTATGTTCATACTAAAATTACAATCAATAAGTGGACATAAATTTTTTAAATTACACATTGCACATTTTTAAATCACAATCAATAAGACAACTATAAATGTCATCACACATTTCTTAAATTTCGGTTAGAGTCTTAATTTTTATGTTTTGTCAAGTAGGTCTAATTTATGGATTTAATTTAAAGTCATCAAATGTTCATCTACAATTTAACAACATGATAATAGATATTTTATAGGTTTTTTTTTATGTTGCTATATTATATGAATAATTAAAATGTAGGTATGTTGCATCTGTGGTTTTTTAGAGTGGGCAATTTCTGAATTGATTAAACCCCCAGAAGTCATCAAAAGGGCACAAGATGAGGTAAGAAATGTCTTTGATCAGGAGAAAGAAAACGTAGATGAATAAGGCCTTCATGAGCTAAAGTACTTGCATGCAATCATCAAAAAAACCTTGAGATTACACCCTAGTAGTAGTGTTCCATTAGCAGTTTCAAAAGAATGTGGCGAGCAATGTAAAATCAATACCAGCCAAGGCTAGAGCAATCACTAATCTTTGGGCAATTGGAAGGGACCCCAGGCACAGGGTTGAGGCTGAGAAACTTAATCCAGGGCGGTTTATTGACTCTAAAATAGATTATAAGGAAACCATGCATTTTGAACATATCCCATTTGGTGCTGGAAGAAGAAGGATCTGTCCTGGAATATCATTTGCTCTACAAAGCATTGAGTTTATGCTTGCACAATTGTTGTTCCATTTTGATTTGAAGCTGCCTGGTGAACTGAACCAAGAAGAACTGGACATGACTGAGAAATTTGGGGTGACAATGAGGCGGAAACAAATGATCTGATCTCGGTTCCAATTCCTTACAGTCGCTCCTGCTTGAGAATGGATAATTAGACTATTATTTTTATGTTTATCATGCTTTGTGTGAGGGCACATTTTGGTTCATAATCAGGAAGGTTATAGGTTTATAGCTGCTAATGCAGCATTCCACTGCTAGATTCTTGTGATGTTTGCTAATGGCACTGGAATTCAAAAGATAATCAATTTCTGTTCTAGATTCTTTTTCTTTTCTTTTTCCAGTATTTGTGTTTTTCTTTTTCTTTTTTTTTCCCTTTTGTTATTTGATTGCGTTCTTGCTTAGATCTCAATTCACAATTTATGATATGATACAAATCTCCTCTTTAAATATGGGGTAAAAATGATCCTTCACGTGAATAACTGTGATGATACTATAAATTTTTTTTTTTTTTTTAAATATCTGTGATGATACTTGCATAAACCTAGAGATGCTAGAGAGACAAGTAATTAACAATTACCAACGTTGTTAAATATTTCCCGTGTCCCATCTTGGATTGAAAGATACTGGAAATTAAGAAATCTTCTAGAATCAAAACACATTTTATAATGTGTTGTATATCTTTGCCAAATCGAATGGCTCCAAAAGTTTAGTCAATTTATAAAAACAAAATGGTGTAGAGTTACAAACCCATTGAGAAATTATATGTATATGGTTACTTGCTCCCAACTTGTATGTACATATGGTTGTTTGCTCCCAGACTAAAATCTTTGATCTGTCCGACTTTGGTTGATTCAAAGGAGAATTAGAATGTCCCGTTATAATTGGTTGAAAGGAGAATTATAATGGAGGAAAATATCAAAGATTGCTGATGCGGAAACTTTGAGAGTTACAAACATGTATAACCATTAATAGTATTCTAAATTAATCTCTTAAATAGAACTTTCATATGATTAAGTTAAATTTTAAAAAACTCATAAGTTGTTTACTTAAATAGTTGAAATTAACAATTCAAATTATTAAGTTAAATTTTAAAAAAATCATAAATTGAAAGCAAGATTAGCAATTCAAACAACTACCTTTCTTCTTCTTACCACTGAATTAGTATAGAAATTTTTAGTAAAAAATCTAAACTAAATTTCAAATAAAATGAGTTTGATTACCTGTTAATACTGCTATTTGAAGATCAGATGTGAAATGAGGAGAGAAACCAAAGGTAAACACCTCTCTTTATATAGACCAGCTTATGAAAATGGCGGGGTTGAAAGGGGTTGACAGCGTGAATAGGGTCTCTATATGCATATATTGTTACGTGGGTCCTTTAATTTGAAGTAGAGTGAAATATATCAATTTATTAAAGTTCTATTCTTTTTCTTTTTCTTTGCAAACCCCGTAAATGGGTTGTTGAAGTCCTACTCTGCAAGTTTTTTGGTTTGAACCAAACAAAAATGTTGAAAAAATCCCTCACATTTAACCAAATGAATTTTTTCGGTTTTCGCTTTTAAATTGGTAACTTTACATCTTTTACAAATGTAAGATTTGGTCCCAACCTAAATTTTTAACCATTTTTTGCCTGAACCCATTACGTGACCAGTACATAATTTTTTTTTCTTGAGCAAAAAAGTTAGATCTCGATTGTAGTTTAACAAATAACCTAATTCGTATTATTTTTTATTCCTAAAATGTAGGAACTCACCTGAATCATATTTATTGTCCCATAAAAAATGAAATCTAGCCCAATTCATATTTATTTTTCCCACTACAAAAATACAATCTTGCTTTTTTGTACAAAAAACTACTATGTATAGGTCACATGGTGATTTCAGACTAAAAATGGTCAAAAAGTTAGGTTGGGATTAAATTTTGCCAATTTAAATTTTTAAGGAATACAAAATTAGCATCTTTAAAGTGAAGGATGAAAATTTTTGTTTAACAAAATGTAAGGGACGTTTTAAATATTTTTTCCAAAACAAAAATTTGTGCGGAATTGTAAGTGAAGGACAAAAAATTTTATTTGACAAAATGTGAGGGACGCTTCAAATGTTTTTCCTAAAAAAATTTAAGCAGAACTGTATAATGGAAAAATAAGCATTTGAATTATCACTTTTGGAATTGTGATACTCTAATTAGGACAAAGCAATGTGTTAATTGTTAAATGTCCATGAGCACATTAGGCGAAAAGAATAAACAATAAAAAATTTATGTAGGATAATTAGGGATACCAATTTCATGGTCTACAAATTTGTATGTGAGGTATCTTCAATCTTAAATACACGATATGTATCCCGAAAAGATGACAAACCATGAAAGAATTTTGCTGTAGTCAATTTAACAATGTTGATCAATTACATTTTCAACATAAGTAGATAACGTCCCACCAGCATTCAGCCAAAACTTTCGTCGTCCTCTCACGTGCTCGGCACGTGGATTGGAAGCATTCAGTCTTTCGCGCCTTGCGCGTTAGCTTCCCACCTGGCCTCGCTGCCAGTATCCCATGTGCTCCCGCTGCCTTCTCTCTTCCCGCTGCCTTCTCTTTGCAGCTGCTCTCTCTCTCTTTCTTCTGTCATTCTTTTTCCTCTTTTCTCTTTCTCTTCTTTCCACAACAATATGTTGCTCTGTCACCTATCCGCGTGCTCTCCAGACTGGTACAAAGCTTTGTTGCGGTGTGGTATTCCGTTCTGCCAATTCTAGGACTTCTGGTACAAAGCTCATTCTACACCAAACCACATTGTCTCCCTCACCTCTATAAGCTCCTTCTACACCTAACATCACAAGTTCTCCTTCTCCCATCAGCCCTGGGATTCTAGGACTTTGAATCCCACCGCAAGATCCTCGCCGTCATCGGCATTTGCCCTTCCTCCCTAGATCTCCGCCCCCTCGCCCTTCATCTCCTCATATTCTGTTCGTTCTCTCTTCCTCTGCCACTATATCGTCTCCCTGTCCTCTATCAACTCGTCCTACACCCACCATCACAAGTTTCCCTTCTCCCACCAGCCCTGAGATTCCTCCTCCGCCTCTCTCAATTTCAGGTTCATCGTTGCCCTTCCCAGGATCTCCACTCCCTCGCCTTCATTTTTATTTTTAAATTTTTGCTCCTCTTTTTTTTTTGTTTTTGCAGGTGAAATATCAATATCAAGCAGTATTTCGCTGTCTATATGCGAAGACGTCTTTGCTTTTTTGTGATGTTATATCTTGAAATTCTAGGGCTTAATAGCTGGTCATTTAGTGGTTTTTTGGTATCTTGGCTGGTTGTATTTTTTTTTATTTTTCAAGGGATTTTTCTTTTCTCTTCTCTTCTTGTATCTCTGCATCTGAATATGCCTTTGTTTTTTTGTGATGTTTTGGTTTGGTGTTTCAAAATATCTTCAAATTCTAGGGTATGAAGAACTGGTGATTTAGTGATTTTCCCCCTTGGCTGGTTGTATTTTTTGCTTATTCAGAGGATTTTTTTGAAAAACTGGTGGTTTGGTGTTTCTTTTCCACCCCTTTTGCTTCAAGTTTATTCCTCTTCTTCGTTTGCAAGGGACTGTGAGTCTGAGTGTTGATAAACATTTTAGTTTCCCTTACGTTATAACTCTGCATGTGTGGTTTTTTTTTTTTTGATTGGGGCTGTACTAGCCATTTCTGAAAGTATGACACAACGTGCTAATATTTTGGCTTCAATTGGATTTCTGTTATTCGCATGCCTGTGAGTTCATTGTAAGAAGATTTTATTCGAGTCGATATCCTCTGCTCGTGATATTGCATATTTGAATAAGAAAGTAGGGTGTCTTCATTAGGGTGCTCCTGTTAAATTACAACTTCGAATCTTTCATGGGTCCGTATATGATCTATCAATGATGAAAACAGCATTGCCTGTGGCATGAGCCATAGAGTATGTACAAATTGCAAGTTTGTTGTCTCTAATAGTGATCACATTCAAATAGTTGAATGCTGAGTAGTTAGAAAGTCTTTTTAATAATGCTGTACAATTGCACTACTAAGACTGTGGAAGTTTATATACTCTTTAAGTATGCGCCTTCAAAATGCTTAACGTTACCTATTTTCAGGATTAACAAAGATATGACCCACGAAACCTGAAGCCCTCAGAAGTCATTTAATTGAGGTTGGTTTTGTTTCGTTTTCTTCTCTTTTTTTAAATCTTAGTTCTTTTTTGGACCTTCATTTCCCTACCTGTAAAGTATCTCAAGTTTTATTTGCTTTTTGGATGGATGCATGCTTAAGTTGTCACTTAGGATTCAGTCCAATGGAGTTGTTTCAACTCTTTTTGCAGACTGATATGCATGTTAGAGACAAAATACTGTTGTTGTTTGACTCTTGGCAAGTGGCCCTGGAGGAAAATATTCCCAGGATTACTGGGGGTATGAGGACTTAAGGGTAAGTCAAATTTTGCATTACAGCTGACTGTTTGCTTAGGAATCTATGGGCTTATATGTTGGTTTATAAAGCTTCTATTATTGCTTGATTCCATTAGTTTTTGAATGCTTTTATTATCTGAATTTTATTTTGGTGATAGCTATTTTATATGCTGAATTGTGTTGCTTCGGTTTTGTCATATTTCCTTCAGAATTTTTTCTGATACACCCTCAACTCAAAAGTAATAGAATTTATTAAAGATAAACTGGATTTGTGGAATAACAATTTATTAAATTAAGAAAGAGCAAGTTGTATAGTTTATGTATAAAGAACAATTAAAAAAAATAAAAATGAGAAAACAATGTAAGCATGATGTTACATTGTAGACTATAGCAGGCCTTGAAGGCACTCTAATGAAGCTGACAAATGACTTCTTTTCAGCAATACCCCATTAATTGCATAATGTTCTATGAATGTTGTTTATTGCCTAACTTGGCATAAGCCACTTTGCAGCCACGTTGATTATTACATGTTATCTGTGATTCTGCATGTATTAGTGTTCGAGTGTGGGCTTTCCCAAGTGTTCATTAGATACTGCTCCTATATTTACACTGCCTATGATGCATCCAACACCATGACATCAACAGCCTGGTTATGGAATGCCAAGTAATTCCTCTACTAGGCTTGATGCAGCCATGGCTGCAGAAATGGAAAATTTAAGGTTAATATTACCTTTGAAATTTTTACACAATATTCCTAAATCTTGTGTTCTATATCTGATACGTTTTACTTTATCTTTTTTGGTTAGCTTATAGTTTGACTTTGGATTATTTTTGTGGTTATAGTTTGTCAAGCATAGAGTCTATGTGCGATGTTCTGGATCTCTTAGCTGACATGCTTCAAGTTGTCAATCCAAGTGATTGCTCGGTAGAAACTCTTGATTCTGTTCATGGTTCCAAAATTTTCTAAAAATTTCCTCACATTTACTTCTCTGTAGCCTGTAAAAGATGAAGTTATAGTTATCTTGTTGAGCAATGTCATTCCAACTAGAAGAAATTGATGCAGATGTTGACTATTACAGGGTCTCTCTCTCTCTCTCTCTCTCTCTACATTTCAATGGATCACTTGTTTATACATTGCTTTGATACTAAAAGTTCAAGCATGCTTGTTGGTATGCAGGTTAGATCGTGTCGTACTGAAAATATAGGAGAAATATTTGCCTTGAAGAAATTAAGGAAGTCAGATATGCTCAGGCAGGGACAGGTGAGACCTTGCTAATTTAAAACACAGTAAACATATTTGGTTGTTTTCCTTCTAGATTTTATGGTATCTACCTCATAATTGCAGCTGGGTTAATATTAGGAGTTATTAAGATTTTAAGAGCCACGTTCATGACTCTTAATTGTGAAAGAAAATTATCCAAACATAAATGCAAAAGCCAAGGTTATAAGAAGAGAATAGTAGTTACAAAATTGATATAGTAATAGGGAAAATTTATGTATTTGATTGGCCAAATGAAAATTCTGAATGCAATAGCTATATGCATGGAAGAAGGGAAAAAGATGATAAAATTCTTGACTTCCATATTCTAAAAATGTATACCAAGCATGAGTACCTGTGTCCTTGCTAATTTTTTCACTCCATTCCAGGTTGAGCATGTTCGCTTTGAGAGGAATTTGCTTGTAGAGGTTGACAGTCAGTGTATAGTGAAACTTTTTTATTCTTTCCAAGATTCAAATTTTTTGTACCTTATCATGGAATATTTAGCTGGTGTGGACATCATGACCTTGCTGATGAGAGAGGATATTCTTTCTGAAGATGTTGCCAGATTCTACATTGCTGAAAGTATTCTTGTTATACATTCGATTCATTAACATAATTATGTACATAGGTACCAATACATGTGATTGCAGTGAACTACCTTGTGTATTGGAGAGTATTCCTTCTCTCCAATTTCATACTACCTTGTGTATTGGAGAGTGTAGCGTCTCTTTTTGAATATGTGGGTACACATGACTATTCCTCAAATCAATTTTGAAACAAATACTTGGACTGCATAGGTAGTGCCCTTTCCTCAGACTTCAAGTGCCAAACTGTCTATATGTTAACTGTTTAAGGTCTGATGGCGTCCAAATTAAGTGGAATTTTTCTTAATTACTTGTGAGTTTTATAGCATGACTTGATGTATCATGCCCAGTAGCTTCACCATAATTGAAGTCCTTTTCTACTTTTTGCTTAATTTGGTATTACAAAGGTATTATTGATGCTGCAATGAGTTGAAAATATTTTGATGCTCATATTTAAACTCTGGAGTTACGGATTTGTGTTGAATATCTTAACGTAGTGGAGACATGCTTGAAAATGAACTTATTTTTGTTCTTATTTAGATTTCTGTGCATAATACACGTCTGCAATTTGATATTTACTTGAACACTAATTCGTTTGGGGATATAAAACGAAACAACCTAATATTTGATAAAAATGGTCATCTGACGCTTTCCGGCTTTGGCTTGTGTAAGCCCCTGCATAACAAATATTCTTCAATCCTTTTGGAAGATGAGGACTTCTCAGTTCAGGAGTCTCCAAGTGAGCATTATGGCGACTCAGAAAGTAGTAGAGCTCCTTGGTTAATGCCAAAAGAACAGTTACAACAATAGATGTGTAACTACCGAGCCTTGGTTTTCAAATGGACACTTATCTTATAAACAGGACTAAGAGAACTAAAAATCAATTCATTTTTTATTCATGTATAGAAATAAAGGGCACATGTTCTTAGAACTCTTAATCGATTTCTAATTTCTTATCTCCATGCATCGTTGATGGTAATGCACGGCAATGAGAAAAGCATGGAAAGCTGACAACATAAAAAAACTTAAGGGTTTAAACTGTAGACAAATAAATGAATTACCTTGAAAAGAAAAGAGGAAATTAGTGTGCTTTTTTTTGTTTTGTAATAATTTTGCTTTCTTTGAGCGTATTATTAATTAAAAATCAGAACCATATTTCGTTTACTAGAATAACTCGGCTAATTTAAATTTTGTCTCTGTTGTCTTGCAACTACTATCAAATTCTTGGTAAAATTGTAACTTGGTAATCTGAAGTTTCAAATTAATATATACAAATGAAGAGCTTAAAATGTGGATAAAAAGGTAAATTGGTTCAAAGAGGAAATAGAAAACAAATGTGTCTTTGTTTTGTAATACTTTCGCTTCGTCTAGGCATATTAATTAAAATGAAAAGCGATATTTTTTATTTCTTTGCCTTTTGTTGATACATTTTAATTCTTAATTTAAAAAAAATGCTAAATAAGGTAGATTCTGGTTTATATCATTTGCTATGGTATCTATCTTTTTTTGCGATTTCTTTTGTAAATGGTTTCCACATCCAAAACAAATTATTGAACAGGTTTAATTCCATAGACTACATGTTTCATGATCCATCCCTTTTGAATTTTACTAATAATCAGTATACTTTTTCTGCATAAATTATTATTTTTATTACTTCATATATTTTGCTTTTTGCTTTATACAAAATTGGGCTGGGCATTTTATATTTCCATCGCGCGAAGCGCGTCTATGCCTCCTAGTACCATGAAAGAATTTTGCCAGGGTCAAACCATGAATTCTTGAATGAAGGAAGCAGTAAACAATAAGTTGTGGGAACCTTCTTGTTAACAGTTGTATTCATGTTTCAACGAATCACAAAGTAAGTATGTTTACAACATGTTATTATGTAAAGGATTAGCAACTGTAGTATTTGCTAATTATAAAATCCCCTGACAGTGCATCCTTTGAGCTTAGTCGAATTCAATGAAAAAAGCAAGCCATGATAGTAGGATGTGATGTAGAAAAGACAACGGAATCCATTGACAGATTAAGAAGGATTAGAGACGAAATGACTCCAGCAACTAATTCTTCAAGTTCTCATTTCTTTACCATTCCCTCCGTCTCATTGAAAGTGTCATTTTTTTATTTTAGAGTGTCGCAAAATATTTGTTCTATTAAGAAAGTCAAAATACCCTTTAGTCTCTCTTTCTAATATAACTTCTGTCTCTGATCATATAAATGTTACCATTCAAATTCAAATTTTAAATTTGTGGGGATAAAATTGAAAAGACAAGTACAAAAATCATAATCAAATCACTATTCTTAAAAGGTTGCATTCTTGAATTAGGATCAAATAATTGGAACGTAGCAAGTACTTTTTGCCAAAATTCATCATAAAACCAGAAGAAAATGTAGAGTGATGCTGTTCACAAATGGAGTTGAGGAACAACCTGTGATCCTACAAAAAGCCTAGTCGGGTTCATAACCAGATAAAATAATAGGCAATGGGGAATTCAGTAAACCATGCATGACGGTTTAATAATGATTTCAACGAAAGGCCGATATGAAATTTGAGCCGGTAATGACGAAAAAACAATACATAGAGATGGGCAAAGAGACGTCTTTGTGAGCCACTACGGGCAATACGCAGAAGACTCCGAATTTGATTAACAATAAAGTATTATAAGTAAGAAGTGTTTTATAATTTACATTACAGTGGAAACAATCATATCCAATTTTAGGTTATTAGAAACAATAGTATCAAGTTACTCCTGAAAAATGAAAAGGAAATGCTACTGTCAGTTTATATTATTTTATTGTTAATCAAATTCGGAGTCTTATTTTTATTGCCTTGGTTTTTTTATTTTCTTCCTCCGATTTAGCTTTCTGTGGTGGAATTTTAGATGTGAATGAGGAAATGGATAATCAAGAGCCATTAAAGAGCAGAAAGAATTACAACAAGGAATGATTTCAAAAATCACCCTCAAGATTTTTGATAATTCGACCTAGGTCCCCTCTACCTTGAACTATTACACTTATCTCGGCTTAAGACTCAAAAAGAATGGTACTCATCCTTTGGAAATACTGGGCACAATTATTTGGAAAAGTCAAATGCCTATCCGAACTTAAGATCTAAGGCCTTATGACTGTCTGCCAATCACCACGTAACCCTATCAGCTAGGGATGTAATCGAGTCCAATTGAGTTCGAGTATCACCATACTCGAATTCAACTCGACATGCAAGAAGGGTGCTTGAGCTTGAATGAATAGTATTATTGGAGCTCGAACCCAAGCTCAATGCTTGCTCATAGAACTTGAGCTCGGCTCGCATGGGCTTGAGTCAATGCGAGCCTTATCGAGTTCGAGTTAGAAAATTTCATTTTCTTGACAATTTTTTAGCGAAAAAACATTAGTCTTTTAAAAAATTTTATACGACCTGAAACATTTCGTAAATTTAACAACTCTTTTAGGTAAAAGAGTAATTCTATAATAATAATATATTAAAGAATTAAAATTAAAAAACTCGATAAGGCTCGACGAGCTTTTGAGCATTGCTTTTGGATACTCGAACTCGACTAGCTCACTTTATTGAGGCACTCGAACTCGACTCAAACTCGGTCAACCCAAATTCGAATCAAGCTCGCGAGCAGCTCAGTTCGATTACAACCCTACTATCACCCTCATTTCGATTTCTTTCCTACAGCTTCAATCCAATCTTTTTGCCTATCCAAGTTTTCTTATCCTTTCTATAATCCCAATTTCTATGTCTCACAAATTCCAGTTTTGATCGTGCTTTTATATCGACCCATCTTTCATTCTTTCATTTCTTTTCTATTTTTTTCAATAAGGGAGGAGTGGGATTTAAGAATCCAAGAGAAGAAAATGAAATTTGAATTCAAAACATCTAAATCCTAAAGGAAATTTAAATTCGAAACATCTATATCCTAAGGTCATTCTTCCCACTTAGTCTCTCTTTTTTCTCCCTCAAACTTTAATAAACAATTACAACCACAAATATACAATTGTAAACTGGACCAAAGGAATATGGAGAACGCGATTGGCTTTAAGCAAGGCTATTGAAAATGGGAGCAAAAACTATATATTCATTGAATAATTTGATTTAAAATATAATAAATCCTTATGGGCCATTTGAAATATTAATATTGGTTTTTCTTCCTTACTTTAGTCAAATAAAACCCAAAACCACTATTCAAGGGAGGTACGTAAAATTTTTTAAATGTGAAGAGAGCTAAAGGTTATTATCGTAAAAGGTATGTGAAATTATCCCTTCCAACCCTATTTGGCACTCGAGTTTTTTGTTATGTTTTTAATAGATAATTTTGTTTCACAACTTTTGTCTATAGTAACCATATAAAAACATTCTAAAGTTATTAACATACACATTGATAAGTGACTAATTTACGTAATATTTAAATGATATTTTATATTATTTTTAGTTACTTTGGTTATATTATTGGAAGAAAATGAATCATTTTGGCTATAATTGGTGAAAAATGCTTTTAAGTAATTAAATGACGTTTTTATTACTTTTTACTTGGATTTTGTGCATTTTGACAGTTTTGACACATTTTCGTATTTTGGCTATAACTTGAGTCACAATGATTGGATTGAGATAATTCTTAAATCAATTTGAAGATAAGAGATTGATCTACAACTTTGGTGAAAACATTTAAATCCAGTTTGAAGGTTTTCCAGGTCAAAAAGCCGAATTACAGTAGCTAATTTCTATTGGTCGAAAGCTGAAACAGGGCAGTGAGCAGTCAAGGGTAATTCGATCATTTCTCAGTCTACACAGATCCAAATGAGGTGATTCTTGATGCATTGGAAATCTAACTCAAAGGGCTACAAGTTTTATGTTTTGGTCAAGAGCTAAATCAGCTTTTATCATCAAGAAAAGTTCAGTTGAAATTGACGCAAAATCGGAGCAGAAATAAAAATTGAACAAATGTGCACCAAAATGTTACTGTAGCAATCCGGCCGGAACTTGGCCGGATTTCTGGCTGGATTTATGGCCGGATTGTGGTCAGAGAAGTCTGCTCTTTACGCGGAAAACTCAATTTCACCTCTACTAAGTCACATGTGATGCTAGACATGTGAGAAACATTCCCAGCTGTAAAAGGGAGGTGTAAACCTCACTTCTTGACCAACTTTCACCTTTATATAGCCAAAGCTTGTAAGATTGAAAAAAGGAGAATAGAGAGACATACGGGAGAAATTTGGAGTGCAAAGATGTAGCTCTTGCACTTTCTGAGTAGTAGGATAGTTTAGTTTAGAATAGTGTAGCTCTTCCATTCTTGTATATTAGCTAAATTAGGATGAAAATGGAGATGAAGAAGGAGGAGTTGAAGCTCATGTGACAAGGGTTATCTCTTTTCCAACTCTTTATCTTTTGTATTGGATTCTAAGTTTAGTTGATATGCAAGTTCTGGATTTTGTGTTCAATATGTGTCTCTAAAGTTTATGCTTTGGGTTTGGTAGAACTTTCTATAATTGTTAGTGTTTATTATTTGGTTATTTGATTGCTATGATTTGAGCAAGTTATTTAGCACTTTGGCTCTTTAAATCATGATTAATCTGATATCATTGATTGTGATTATCTAAGGTGTTGTTTCTGCAATGAAAATTGAGATTTAACACTAGTTCAAGAAGTGCTAAATATAAGGAGTACATTCACGAAAGTAGAGGTGCACCTATGTGATTTTTAGTGATTCATTTCATGTAATTTCACTGAAGAAATGAACTTGTAACTAATTTCATAACCATGAGAATAGGTATGGATTAGTTATAAGTATAACTGATTCACTACGAAAGTAGGATTCAAATGTATAAGGAAATTACACCATAACTAGCCTAGATGTAATACTCAATGATCCAAATATAGTACTTGCATGAGTAGTTAGAGATACCACAACCTAAAGAGCTTTTATTTGTTATTTTGTATAATTTCAGTAGGTTAAATTTGTTATAATTCATTGATAGTCTAAATAATAGAGAAACTTTAGTAATACCGGTAATTGTTCACTCTTTCCTGTGGGATCGACCCGATATATACCCTAAACTACTAGTTGACCTGTATACTTGTAGTGAACGGGTGTAATTCGATTTTTTTTAACTTGTACGTATATTAAAATTCCGTCAAGTTTTTGGCGCCGTTGCCGAGGAAGATTTGATAATATTGGTGTGAAGAACAACTTTATTAGTTTAGACATTTTATTAGTTATAGTGTGAATGTTATTTTCTATAATTTTAGTGTTTTATGTATGTATGTGTTTCATCACCTATTTTTCTTACTAATTTTGCTCTTAAGTTGTTTAAAAACAATTTTATGTAATGAGGAGGGTAGGTCAATTTAGAGGACAATGTTTGAGAAATGAAAGATTGGCAATGGATGGTTACCAAGTGCAAAGCTCCTTCAACAGAGGTAACAAGAAATTACTGAATGTATGTCTTTTGAAGATGGTTTAAGGTGCTTAAAGGCTAAATTTGATGTTATGATGCTACAAATTCAAATGGACACAATTATGCATGAAATTGAGCAAGGGAGGAATGTTAATGCTTTTAATTCTTATCATGTGATTTGTGACTTGTGTGGAGGTTATCATGCTACTAATACATGTATGCAAGCACAAAATATGAATTATTATGATGAATCAGAGCATTACAATCCTTGTTTTGATCAATACAGTGCTAATTGGAAAAATTCTTCTACGTATGGTTGGGATAATCAATGTACTTATAGTGATTATCCATATTTTTATGATTGCCAATCTGAAAGTGTCCAATATGAATCAAAACCATCTTGAGAGTTGGCAATAGAGAAGTTAGCTAATGCACCTCTGCCTTGGGATTTAGAAAGTGAACTATTAACTAATGTTTCTAATGCATCTTGGGAGCTAGTTGTAGAAAATTTTTCTAATCAATTTAATTCAGCAATAGAAAAGCTAGCAAATGCAACTTCCGACCGTTTTGATAGGATTGAGGAAAGAATAGATGAATTAGCTTCTCACTTTAGTAGAATACATGAGCAATTGAATGCATTGTGTGAAGTTATTTCCTCTAATAATTTACAAAAAGATCCTAACATGAATGGTGGGAATGCTGTATGTGAAAATGGGTTGCATTTTGATCAAAATGATGATTCTAACTTGTGTTTCAATGAGAAAATGTCCATTTCACATAATAATATCTTTGGAGCTAACTTTGAATCTCAAGAGGTGAGCTTTAATGACTCATTTTTCACCTCTCTTGAGGAGTGTATAAAAAGTACAGGTTTTAAAGGTATTCCTACCCAAGATACTCTCATGACATTTTCCTTTGGTGAATTCGCAAATGGTGCATATTCAAGGTACTATCTATGAAACATTTGGGATAGGTAAGTCACTTCCATTTCTCACATCATTAGAACATGTGACTTTTGCTATAAAGTCACCTTTTAATGATCCACCACGACCTAGAATGGTGGATTATTCTTTAACTAAGCCTCCTTGAAAAAGGAAGTGATATAGTCAAGCTAATGACTATAAAGAAGCGCTAGTTGGGAGGCAACCCAACGATTTCTTATTTTTAGTAAGTTTAAATTATTTAATTAGTGTTTTTGTGTGTTTTATAGGTGGCAATGGCAATGATTTATGCAAATTGTTTCAAATGCAAAAGAGCTTATAAGGAAGCAAAAATGGAGTTTTCTTGTTCATTTGATCCAATGCATGCATTTAAAGTGATTTATACTAAGGTTATATTAATGTATGGTTTCATGTTTCGAAAGGCAATTGGTTGAAAAAGAGCATGTTTCACCTTTAAAGCGTAAGTTTTCTTGAAGAAAATGAAACAAGTGGAAAATAGGGTGAGTTAAAAACTTGGTTGAATGGAAAACGGAAGGAAAAACTGCAGAAATAAAAAATTTCTGCAACAAATTCGGCCTCAAATCCGGCCATAAACTGGCTGGATACTTGGCCGGATTAACAAGGGAAGGAAATGAAAATTTTCGGAGCTACTACCTTGAATCCGGCCGGAAATCCGGCCAGATTTTGGGCGGATATGCAGAAATGCAAAAAAATAATAATAATAATAATAATCCAGCCAGAAATCCGGCCGAGATCCAGCCGGATTCTGGGCCAGATTGATCTGCGAATTTGAAAAAAAAATTTGGGTTCACTGGCTAGAATCCGGCCGGATATCCGGCTAGTTTTGCGTAACAAAGGGGAATCCGCGCACAGATTCCCCAATTTCCTCCTTCCTTTCTTCTTCAATTCACACATACTCTCACACCTTAAACACACATTATTCCTAAAATTCATCTTTTCACCATCCAATCTCCAAACTAAATACACCAAAACACTCCCCTCTCCCTTGTGAGTTGATTTTATAGTTTAAAATCTTTCAAAAACAAGTTTTAATTCGGATTTGAGCTTGAGAAGAACAATGCTTTCAAATTTTTGAACTCTTTATTTAGGGCCAAATTGGAGTGAAATTTTGGGGGTTTCTTCACCATTTGCATCCATAATCATCAACAAACAAGTTTGAGGTAACAAATCTTCACCAAATGTTGTCATTAGAATTTTGCCAATTTTCACTTTTTTTTTTATTTTTGGGCAATTTTGAATTTTTTTTCATTTTGTGAAGTTTGATACTTTTTATTATGCTTATTGATGATTATTGGTGATGTTTAACTCATGGGTTTGTGATTATTTGATGAATTTAGAAATTTTTAACTAATTTTGAGGATTAATTTGACTTGATGATTATTAGCTAAATTTTTGGGTTAATTGGATTGAAGAAAATTGTTTGAGATTAATGGATTGTTCTAAGATATTTATATGCTAAATTTAAGCTTAATTGGCTTATCCTTTCAATTTTGGCATGTTTATTCTAGAAATTTTGGTAAAAAGGAGAATTAATAACCTTTTTCAGTTTAAAATTCATGGTTAAGGTGTTATTAACACTTAATTAGGTCATTTGGGAGTAAGTTGTGCATGTGTTTAATTGCTTCCTCTAATGGGCTTTATATGCTTAAATGTTTCAATTAGGAAAAAAATAAAAGGAGCATTTGTGGTTGATATTCAATTGTAATTCTTACATATGGTGTTAATTGTTAATTATTATATAAGTAAGTTGATAAGATTGTCGAATTAAAGATAAAGGGGTAAAAGTGAATGAGTTTTCCTTATCTTTACTTAGCAATGTACCTATTAAATGAAGTTAATGTTTAATTATTGAATTTAGATACAATGGCTCGCACTAAGAAAGTCGGGGTGAAATCTCCTCCTCCTAATAGGAGAGGAGAAACTTCGACGTCTAGACTCCTGCGCATGAAAAGAAAAGCAAATAGATGTCTAGTGCATGAGGACGAGCCGTCATCCGGAGAGGAGACTCAACAACAAGAGGAACAAGAGACACAAGGGGAATAAGAGGAGGAAGTCCCTTATGATAAGTCGCGCTTTACCTTCGCCGAAAATGAAGCTTGGTACAATGCTAGGAGGGGAGCTAAGGTATTGGTGGAGAAATATGTCACTTCAGATGTTGAGGAGGTCTACCATTTCAAGGCATCATTTGCCAAATTGAGATGGGAAAACTTCTTTAACATCTCAAACTTCTATTATGAGGAGCTTGTCCGAGAATTTTATGCAAATGTGGAGGACAAGAAGGTTTTTCACTACGACACGGAAGTGATTACCAGTACAGTGCGAGGGAGAAAAGTTCAAATCCATAGAGCTGATTTGGAGCGCTATCTTCATGTTTCGGATGTGGGGTATAATGTAGATTTGAAGAAAGCTTTCATACCCAACAATTTGGACTCTTGAAACATTCTAGAGGCACTTGTACGCTTGGGGGTTGAGTACAAGGCTACTCGGAAGACTGGCGATATTCGGTATTGACTTCATCATTTCCGGAGTCGCAACGTCTTCTAATTTGCTTGTTCGCCTCCAACATAATTTCGAGGGCAAGTGGAACCAATGAGGCGCGCACAAGTGACATCTATTTCTTGGATAAAATGGAGCATAGTCTAGGCAACATCCAAGGCATTCCATTGGGAAGTATTATCACCAACCACATGTGGACAGTGGTTCGCAGTAACGACATTAAACATGTTTTCCCGTATCCTCATTTCTTGACCTTGGAGTTTCAAAGGGCTGGAGTGGATTTTTCTAACGCTATCCCTACAGGTTTTAAGAAGAAGGATGTCTTTACATTGGATTTTTGTAGATTTATTTTGAAGAGTAAAAACGTAGGTGGTCCTTCGACTCAAGGAGGTGCTCAGGGAGACATTAGGCACGAGGAGGAAGTTGAAATTGATCGAATTGAAGAAGCTCAAGGGGTTGAGACAACCACCCCACCGGTCTCAACTAAGCCGTCTTTCTCACGTCGTCCATCCTCACCTCAAGACACTCGGTCGTTCTGAAGAAGATAATGGATAAGTTGCTTTGCGTCGAGGCTGAGGTGAAAAAAAGTCGACAAGAAAACAAAATAAACTCCGAGCGTCTTCGTCGCATCGAAGCCAAGTTGGGTATTGAATATCCTCTGACTCCACCCTCTTCACCTGACCAAGCGACTACTTGAGGGAGTGCTTGTTACAACTTGACATTGCCGCTAGTTTTTCTTTTATTTTCCATAGTGTTTGTGCTGTTTAATTTTTAGTGATTTACCTTATTTCTTTTGTGTGAACTAATTCAAGTGATCTTCATCTCTGTTGTGGTGTTAGTGATTGGGACTACTTAAGGTTGAAAATTCATCACTTGGACATGGATTTGGATTGCGCAAGTTCAGTTGAGCAATATTTTCTTTTACTTTTTTTTTATTTTTCTTTTCTCACATTGAGGATAATGTGAAGTTTAAGTGTGGAGGGGGGGGAGGAATATTGGACTTGCATTTACTTGCCATGTGATGATATTTTGTGGATATAAATGCTTAGAAATGTTGGAATTATGTGTGAATTATTTGCCATGTGGATAATTTGCTTGAAATTGGATTTGTTAGTAGGGAGTTTTCATCCATTTATAAGGAGAAACTCTGTAAAAATTTTTCTAAAATCTTTTCCAATATTTCACTATGGCCCAAAAGTTCTTCAAATTTTTGCATTTTCATTCAAAAAGGGCTAATATGTTCCAACTTTAAATGTTTAAATTCTTCCAATTGTTGAAACTTTATGTGTATTTTGGAAGGTTTAGTCCTCATTTAACCTGGAAATCATTATTATGCAATTAGAATTTTTTTGCATTTTAGAAAGTATATTTGGTAAAGTGAAAAAAATTATGCTTATAATTTTACATGTTTAATGAGATTTCTTCTCTTTACTTAATTTTACAAGTAAGTGATTGATATAGTCAATAAAAACTATACTCCTCCTTTGATTTAATTTTCTATGAGGAAAAATCTATTTATTTTTTGATAAAAAATAGAGAAATAAAAAGAAAAAAGAAAAAAAAAAGAAGAAAAGAAGAAAAGAAAGTAAATAAAAATTGTTCTACTCCAATGATTCTCGTACCAAGTAACCGGAGGTTGACATCTACAAATGTCGACATTCGCGTAAAAAGGTATTTGAATTAAGAGTATGCATAGCAACTTGAATAAGTGAAATGTTGAGTAACCGGAGATCTTCACCTAAAAGTGTCGATTTTCGCGTAAAAAGACACTTTCACTATTTAAGTAAAAAAATCAAGTGTAAATAAATCCTTCTTAGTAAAAAATTTTGAGAAAAAGATGATTATAGGAGGAGGAAGGCTATAATTTGACTATGTGATTTGCATATTTGTGAAATTAGGTTAGGGTGAGAAATTAAGTTTAACTTGTTAAATTAGGGTATAATTATCTTTCCTTTACTTGATATTATGAGTATTTAGTGTAATTTGAACAATTGTATAATGATTATTTTTCAAGTCTTGAGGAATTAAATTTGACAAAAGTGCATATATTGTTTCATCTCTTGAATCATTGTAGTTGATTATGTATGGATTGCTTGAGGACAGGCAATGATTTAAGTGTGGGGGAGTTTGATAAGTGACTAATTTACGTAATAATTGAATGATATTTTATGTTATTTTTAGTCACTCTGGTTATATTATTGGAAGAAAATGAATCTTTTTGGCTATAATTGGTGAAAAATGCTTTTAAGTAATTAAATGACGTTTTTATCACTTTTTACTTGGATTTTGTGCATTTTGACAGTTTTGACACATTTTCGTATTTTGGCTATAACTTGAGTTACAATGATCGGATTAAGATGATTCTTAAACCAATTTGAAAATAAGAGATAGATCTACAACTTTGGTGAAGACATTTAAATCCAGTTTGAAGGTTTTCCTGGTCAAAAAGCCGAATTACAGTAGCTAATTTCTATTGGTCGAAAGCTGAAACAGGGCAGTGAGCAGTAAAGGGTAATTTGGTCATTTCTCAGTCTACACAGATCCAAATGAGGTGATTCTTGATGCATTGGAAATCTAACTCAAAGGGCTACAAGTTTTATGTTTTGGTCAAGAGCTAAATCAGCTTTTATCATCAAGAAAAATTCAGTTGAAATTGACGCAAAATCAGAGCAGAAATAAAAATTGAACGAATGTGCACCAAAATGTTATTGTAGCAATCTGGCCGGAACTTGGCCGGATTTCTGGGTGGATTTATGGCCGGATTGTGGTCAGAGAAGTCTGTTCTTTACGCGAAAAACTCAATTTCACCTCCACTAAGTTACATGTGATGCTAGACATGTGAGAAACATTCCCAACTGTAAAAGGGAGGTGTAAACCTCACTTCTTGACCAACTTTCACCTTTATATAGCCAAAGGTTGCAAGATTGAAGAAAGGAGAATAGAGAGACATACGGGAGAAACTTGGAGTGCAGAGATGTAGCTCTTGCACTTTCTGAGTAGTAGGATAGTTTAGTTTAGAATAGTGTAGCTCTTCCATTCTTGTATATTAGCTAGATTATGATGAAAATGGAGATGAAGAAGGAGGAGTTGAAACTCATGTGACAATTGTTATCTCTTTTTCAACTCTTTATCTTTTGTATTGGATTCTAAGTTTAGTTAATATGCAAGTTCTGGATTTTGTGTTCAATATGTGTCTCTAAAGTTTATGCCTTGGATTTGATAGAACTTTCTATAATTGTTAGTGTTTATTATTTGGTTATTTGATTGCTATGATTTGAGCAAGTTATTTAGCACTTTGGCTCTTTAAATCAAGATTAATCTGGTACCATTGATTGTGATTATCTAAGGTGTTGTTTATGTAATGAAAATTGAGATTTAACACTAGTTCAAGAAGTGCTAAACATAGGGAGTAAACTCACGAAAGTAGAGGTGCACCTATGTGGTTTTTAGTGATTTATTTCATGTAATTTCATTGAAGAAATGAACTTGTAGCTAATTTCATAACCATAAGAATAGGTATGGATTAGTTATAAGTATAATTGATTCACTACGAAAGTAGGATTCAAATGCATAAGAAAATTACACCATAACTAGTCTAGATGTAATACTCAATGATCCAAATATAGCACTTGCATGAGTAGTTAGGAATATCACAACCTAAGGAGTTTTTATTTGTTATTTTGTATAATTTCAGTAGGTTAAATTTGTTATAATTCATTGATAGTCTAAATAATATAGAAACTTTAGTAATA
The DNA here is from genome assembly GCF_003713205.1 of Coffea eugenioides. Lineage (NCBI taxonomy): Eukaryota > Viridiplantae > Streptophyta > Magnoliopsida > Gentianales > Rubiaceae > Coffea > Coffea eugenioides. The sequence goes on along the minus strand of NC_040038.1, from coordinate 10,942,858 downwards.
CCGGTAATTGTTCACTCTTCCTTGTGGGATCGACCCGATATATACCCTAAACTACTAGTTGACCAGTATACTTGCAGTGAACGGGTGTAATTCGATTTTTTTTAATTTGTACATATATTAAAATCCCATCACACATCCTAAAATATCCAAAGACAAACAAAAATTTTCTCTTTCTTTCCCTTATTTTCTTCCTCCACCCCAACCTTTTCCTACTAAGCGCCATCGTCTCCCTTTTTTGCCCCTCTTTCTCCTTTCCTTCTACTCCTCTCCCTCGTTCTCCGGTTCTCGCTTCAACTTCATTCCATCTTCTCTCTCGCCTCTTCCTCTCTCTCCCCTACGAGAGGAAAAGGGGGTGGGAGGAAGCAAGAGGAGGAGAAGGGTGGAGAAATGAAAGAGAATCAGAAGGGAGAAAAAGAGAGAGAGAAAAAAAAATAGAAGAGTGATGTGATAGCCGACTGACGGGTATTTTACATACGTGCAAGCTAAAAAATACCGAATTACACCCGTTCACTGCAAGTATACAGATCAACTAGTAGTTTAGGGTATATATCGGGTCGATCCCACAGGGAAGAGTGAACAATTACCGGTATTACTAAAGCTTCTCTATTATTTAGACTATCAATGAATTATAACAAATTTAACCTACTGAAATTATACAAAATAACAAATAAAAGCTCCTTGGGTTGTGGTATTCCTAACTACTCATGCAAGTGCTATATTTGGATCATTGAGTACTACATCTAGGCTAGTTATGGTGTAATTTCCTTATGCATTTGAATCCTACTTTCGTAGTGAATCAATTATACTTATAACTAATCCATACCTATTCTCATGGTTATGAAATTAGCTACAAGTTCATTTCTGCAATGAAATTACATGAAATGAATCACTAAAAACCACATAGGTGCACCTCTACTTTCGTGAGTGTACTCCCTATGTTTAGCACTTCTTGAACTAGTGTTAAATCTCAATTTTCATTGCAGAAACAACACCTTAGATAATCACAATCAATGGTACCAAATTAATCATGATTTAAAGAGCCAAAGTGCTAAATAATTTGCTCAAATCGTAGCAATCAAATAACCAAACAATTAACACTAACAATCATAGAAAGTTCAACCAAACCCAAGGTATAAACTTTAGAAACACATAATGAACACAAAATCCAGAACTTGTATATTAACTAAACTTGGAATCAAATACAAAAGATAAAGAGTTTGAAAGGAATACAACCCTTGTCACATGAGCTTTCTTCCTTGCCTTCTTCATCCTCCATCTTCATCCTAATGTAGATAATAAACAAGAATGGAAAAGCTACACTACTCTATACTAAGCTAAACTAACACTAGGGAGATGAAAGAGCTACATTTCTGCAGCTTCAAGCTTTCTCCCGTAGCTCACTCTCTATTTTTCTGCTATGAACTTCAATCTCTCTTCTTTTTGCAATGAATTTGGCTATTTAATGATGAAAGGTGGTCAAGAAATGAGGATTACATCTCCCTTTTACAGCTGGAAATGTTTCTCACATGTCTAGCATCGCATGTGAGTTGGTGGGAGTGAAATTGAGTTTTACGCGTACAGAGCAGCCTTTTCTGACCGCAATCCGGCCATAAATCCGGCTCTAAATCCGGCCAAGTTCCGGTCGGATTGCTACAGTAAATCTGGGCTGCTACAGTGATCCGAGCTACTACAGTACCTCGGCTCCATACGGATCCGAGCTCGGTTCCACTTACCCAGAAACAACCGAGGGTTCGGATAAATAGTGGATCCGAGTGTGGATCACTTGCTCTATTTTTTTGCCCAATTTCAACCGATCTTTTCTTGATGTTAGAGGCTGAACCATCTCATGTCTAAAACACAAAAGTTGTAGCCTTTTGAGTTATCTTTCTAATGCATCAAGAATCACCTCATTTGGATCTGTGTAGGCTGAGATATGACTGAAATACCCTTGCCTGCTCCATGCCTTGTTCCAGTTTTGACCAATAGCAATTGACTCTGTACTTCGGCCTTTTGACCTGGAAAACCTTCAAACTGGATTCAGATGTCTTCACTAAAGTTGTAGATCTATCTCTTATCTTCAAATGGGTTCAAGAATCATCCCAATCCGATCATTGTAGCTCAAGTTATAGCCGAAATACGAAAATGTGTCAAAACTGTCAAAATACACAAAATCCAAGTAAAAAGTGATAAAAACCTCATTTAATCACTTAAAAACATTTATTCACCAATTATAGCCAAAATGATTCATTTTCTTCCAATAATATAACTAAAGTGACTAAAAATAATATAAAATATCATACAATTATTACGTAAATTAGTCACTTATCACCGACTACTGGAAAGAGGAATGAGGAAGAACGGGAAGGGACAAAGAAGGAGAGAGAGGAAAAAAAACAAAAGAAAGGAAAAAAAAAAGAAAGACAAAGAAAAGGAAACAAGAAGAAGAAGAAAAGAATATTTTTCTCTAAACCTTACATGAAAGTTTTTCTATAATTTTTATAGTAAGTTATAATAAAATTTTATATAAATACCTAAAAAATTCACCATGTAAACATGGATAATGAAAAGATTCATTTATGTGTGGTCTTCCAGTTTTTAAAATGGGAGCTTACGTGGCATAAAAAAAGTTAAAAGGTGATAATTGATGAAAGTGCATCACAACGGAAATATTTTTTGTAAAAAAATGTTACTTTGGAAATAAACTCCATCAGGATGAGCAGTAAAGTTTTAATCTTTACTGATCCAAATATTGGCCTTTTTGCAACCAAAAAAAAATACTGGCCTTTTGCACGGCAGCGAATGGGATCATGCCATTTCAAGACTTTGAGAGGGAATTATCCATCGCTCAACTCTTTTAGAAGTCTATGGCTTCTAATTTTTCCGAACCTTTTCCTCTTTTTTTTTAATATTTTTTAATTGTTGATGCTAACCCTCTATACATCGAGAATGGGGGAAAAAAAGAAGTAAAAGAAAATCGAGAATAAATTATTCCGTAAACGGTAAACCATATCCTTTGGATAGCACGAAAAATTGCTATACTTCAAATTGCTCATGGCTAATTTGGATTTAACTCTAAAATGATAACCTTACAATTGATATGACTACTTCTTCCGTATTCAATCGTGGTAGATTATGTCAAGATTGCATTGTATTGTGTGCATTTTCTTACTTTTCATATATTATGAAACAATCAACTAAAATTAGTTGATACTTAATGGGTCCTCGGGTGACTTATGCACACTTGTTAAAATATATTTCAGGTGTCATATTTTTTGAAAATGTAAGATTAATTAGAAAAAATTAATAAATACAATAGAGAGTAGAAAAGATTAAATAAGGAAAGTATATAAATGCAAGGAAGAATAATAATTGTTAGTATATATATATATGGTATGTTAAATAAATGTTATGTGTATTAACGGGTGCCCTTAAGAAAAATCCATACTTCATCAAACATGTATTTAGTTTGATAAATAAATGAAACATCACAAAAATCTTCACCAAACTTTTCTTAAAACTGTTCTCAAAACACCCCACTTTTTTATCACAAGCATTTACTAAGTAAATGATGCGATGAGCTACCCTCGACTTCTGATGACTCAACTCTAGCTCCTTTTCCCTCCACAGCCCATCAAAGCACAAAAGCCCCTTGGCAATTTTTCGAGTGTGGTTTTATGACTTTCATACACAGAGTTTCATTCCTCGTGAACTTTCTTGCTTATAAATTAGGAACAATAAAATGTGCTTCTTTTGTAACAGCCACAGTATGCACAAATTTGGTCCCACTATCAAATTCTGAACATTGTTTTGTGAAAGTAAAAATAATATAACCACATGAGAAAAGGACTTAAATCACTATAATTTTGTTTTTATCGTTTTTCAAGTGCATGGAATTCGTAGGACTAAACTAAATTTGAAAACTATCTATCTTGATATACGTTGGTGTCCTAAGCCAACTACAAATGAATTAAGACAATGAGTAACAAAATAACAACCAAATGAAGTTAGTAACACTTGACAAAATATGGCGAGTTGAAGGCTTAAGCTGCCTTTAGCCAATAGGAAATAATAGCACCAAAATGAGTGAAAATGCATTTTTAATCTCGACCAAGAAGATAAAAAATCTGCCAACTTAAAACTTTTTATCGACTCTTATGAAGTGTACAAGCTCATTTGCGAGTCAATTTCGGTTTCTGCTTAAAGAGTTAGGCCATGCAAAATAGCTGTCATTCACTTTATCAAACACTTTCTGATCTCTTCTTGAGCTCGACTAACTCCTTACGTAGGAGTACAAAAGCAACCTGTTTTAGGAAAGCCACCTAATGGGATTTAAAATCTTTTTTTGGGCTACAGGTCAGGGGTAGTTTTAAAAATTCAAAGAGTATGCCAAAACATTCCTTTGATCTAGATGGACCTCTCTTCTTTCTAATACCGTATACAACTTGTTGGGTTCCCCCTCCCTCATAGAGCAAGATAGTATCAGTGTTGTCTCCTTCTTCTCTATAAAGTAGGATAGTATAAATATTGTCAACTTAGAAAAAAATAGATGTACAACTTTAGAAAATTTGACCTGTTGTACAGAAGAAATAGTTATTTCAGAAAGACCAATAGATAAGAGACAATATTTAAATACAATAGAAAGAATAACATTTCAAAAATGGTATGCCTTAGTCACAATAACAGTAGAAGATTTCAAAGAAACTTATGTAGTTTTATTTGATAGTGGGGCAGATTCAAGTTGTATTAAAGAAGGAATTATTCCTATTAAGTATTGCGAAAAAACAAATGAAACTTTAATGGCAGCAAATGGAGAAAATTTAGATGTAAAATATAAATTTACAAAAGGCTCAATATGTAATAATAACTATTGTATTAGACATAATTTTATAATTGTAAAAAATATAAGTAATGATATAATCTTAGGAACACCTTTTTTAATTCAAATATATCCATTCTCAGTAGGACATGAAGGAATTTCTACTAATATCATGGAAAAAACTATTACTTTTAAATTTTTGACTCCAATAAAACAAAGAGAATTACAAATGTTACAATCATCCTCTATATATAAAATAATAAATTCAATTACTAAGGTAAAACAACATATAAATTATATAAAGGAAGAAAAATCTTATTTAAAAATTGAAGAAGAATTAAAAGAAATAAAAATGCAAAAAAGAATTTTAGAATTAGAAAAGTTAATTAAAAAGGAAGTTTGTGCAGACATTCCGAATGCCTTTTGGGATAGAAAACAACATATGATAAAATTACCATATGAAAAAGAATTTAATGAGAAAAATATTCCAACTAAAGCAAGACCTATACAAATGAATAGCGAATTATTAGAATTTTGTAAAAAAGAAATACAAGCATTAATGGATAAAGGATTAATAACACCCTCAAAATCATCTTGGAGTTGTGCAGCTTTCTATGTAATGAATCAAGCTGAAAAAGAAAGAGGAGTTCCAAGATTAGTTATTAATTATAAACCATTAAATAAAGTATTACAATGGATAAGATATCCAATTCCAAATAAAAAAGATTTATTAAATAGATTATATAAGACAAAGATATTTTCAAAATTCGATTTAAAATCAGGATATTGGCAGATAATAATATCACCTGAAGATAAATATAAGACAGCATTTACAACCCTTCGGTCATTATGAATGGAAGGTAATGTCATTTAGATTAAAAAATGCGCCTTCAGAATTTCAAAATATAATGAATGATATATTTAATCATTATAGTTCATTCAGTATAGTCTATATTGATGATGTATTAATATTTTCAGAATCATTAGAACAACATTTTAGACATTTAAATATATTCTTAAAAATAGTTAAGAAAAATGGATTAGTTGTTTCAGCATCCAAAATGAAACTATTTCAAACTAAAATAAGATTTTTAGGACATAATATAGATAAAGGAACAATAAAACCAATAAATAGAGCTTTAGAATTTGCATTTCCAGATGAAATAAAAGAGAAAAATCAGTTACAAAGATTTTTAGGATGTTTAAATTATATTGCGGATTTCTTTCCTAAATTAAGACAAGAATGTTCTATACTGTTTGATAGATTAAAAAAGAATCCTAAACCATGGACAGAAGAACATACTCAAAAGATTAGATATCTGAAAGAAAAAATTGACTCACTGCCATGTTTATGTTTACCTCATCCTAAAGCCTTCATGATAGTAGAAACAGATGCATCAGAATTAGGATATGGAGGAATATTAAAACAAATGATAGATGATTCAAAAGAAGAATTAGTTAGATTTCATTCAGGAACATGGTCAGGACCACAAAAGAATTATTCAACTATTAAAAATGAAATTTTATCTATAGTATTATGTATATCAAAATTTCAAGATGATTTATACAATAAAAATTTTTTACTTAGAATAGATTGTAAATCAGCAAAAGAAGCTTTACAAAAAGATGTTCAAAATATAGTTTCAAAACAAATATTTGCTAGATGGCAAGCAATTTTATCGGTATTTGATTTTGAAATAGAGTTTATTAAAGGAGAAAATAATTCTCTTCCTGACTTCTTGACAAGAGAGTTTTTACAGGAAAATGGAGCGTGAAACCCACAAAGAATACATTCGAAGATTACGAGCTGAAAGAGACAATCCTTTCCTTCAAAGAAAAGATTCAGATATTTCCCATAGACATTTCACTTATTATATTAAACATTCTAAAAAAGAAATTCAACCTATTCCCTATCATCAAATTCAAAACCATGATATAGTACATATTAGACATAGCTATTGGTCTGCTATTACTCCAAAAGAACAGGCTTTCCTTCTCAAAAGACAAATCAATTCTTATATCATTTTCAAAGAAGTCCTCAAAAAGGCCGGTCACCCTCAAGAGGAGATTCAATATTATAACAACCAAATTCAATAGCTTCGGGAGAAAATCAATAAAATTATTTGTTAATTTTGCAGGATCATGGATTCAAAAGCAGAAAGCTCTAGACCAAAGACTCCTCAAGATTATGAGATAAGTCTTACTCCTGTAACTCAAAATAGATTCCAATTATTGCAAGATTTTCCAGCATTGACTTATAGTCAAGCTGCTCGTACTCCAACTTCTTCTTAAATAAGACCCCTTCAACAAATTCCAAAAAACCTCAGAAAAATCCAGTGAAAATTCTTATTTCACAAAGCCATCTACTCAACATATCACTCTAACCAGATTTCAAGAAGTGCCTCTTTACAATACACTTAATTCCTTTACCCAAAGACTTTTTCCTCAAAAATATTTTTGGCAACCAGATGATCCATCAAAAAATTTGGATTATTATGAATTGATTCTTACAGATACTCAATCTGTTGAGATTTTCCCTATTCCAGATAAAAAGAATCCAGAAATAGTTAGCCATTCAAAATGCATTATAAAGAAAATTTGTTCTCCTAATGAATGGACTTCTCTTTATTCAAAGAAATCTTTCTCGGTCAGATTCATTCCAGATGGATTTACTTATCAAGATTACAAAATGGCATGGTATCGTGCTTTTTTGTATAGACCATTCAATCATTCCTGGTTCTTCACATTCAAAGAAAGTTGCAGCATAGAATTTCCAATTTGGTTCAACCATTGGTGGAAATGGTTTGGTCCTCAAAAAGAAATTTTACCTCCAAATGTCCTCATGGGATATCAACCTTATCTCAAAAAAGTAGGGGGGGAAGAATATACAAGACCAATACTATTCCATATGGAATTCAAAGTACCATGAATTTTTTGCTGAAGTTTCAAAGTTCACCAAGAATTGGAAAAATCACTTCCAATGTCACTAGTTCGAGAATTCAAAATCAAATGGTGGACATGATTCAATCAAGAATTTTATGATCAAAAGAATGTATTAAGATTCCTAGAGACGGGAGAAAAACTCAAATGGACAAATCCAAATCAGCAATCTGCCAAAGGAGTTAATTTCCCAACTACTCCACAGAAGAAAGAAAAGGAGAAACGTTGCTCAACATCAGAAACAACGGCAAATGATTTCTTAATGAAAAAGATGATGCAAAATCCAGAAATGCTTAAAGAGTACCTAAATTATTTGCAAAGTGAAGACAAAAAAGATGAGTCAGCTGGATCGTCATCAGAATCAACTTTTGATCCATTTGGTGGTCCCTGTGCTCAAGACCCGACGGACTTTTAATAAAGTTGTCGGCCAATTTCAAAGATGCCAATTTCAAGATAAGATAAGAATCTCAAAAGGACCAATCGGCAAGAGATAAGGTGTCGGTAACAAAAGAAAATGAAATTCAAATGAAAGTGTCGGCATGAAAATGCAAATGAAATTCAAAGATAGAAGTCTCTATAAATAGAATTCAAGATCAAAGGGAAGGGCATTGAGTTTTTAGCTATCATAAAATTCTCTCTCTGTAAACCTTTCTCAGTTTTCAAATTTCTTTGTGTATCATTTTCATCGAAGAAGTTCAATAAAGATTCAAAGTCTGATTTGGTTTCAAGGAGCTTCCGTATTAATTTTCACTCTGATTTCCTGTAAGTTTTATATGCTTTATTCAATTTTATGCCTGGGTTGGTTCTGGTATCAGAGCCATACCGAAGTTATTGATTGTTTTGAAAAATATTCTGTCTTAAATTTCTAATGTATACATTCATGTTAAGTATCTCATTTATGAATTTATCTTAGCATTGGTAAGACTTAGAAGCTTTGTAAGTCGGTTGGTAAGTCCAGGATAGGATGTTCCACGCTTAGGTTCGGTTGTTCCTGATAAGATAAAAATTTAAATAAGATATTAAACATGGTCGTATTCCTTAGACAATTCAAGATAGGATCTAGTTCAAAACAACCAAGTATATTTCAAAGTCATGAATATCATATGCCTGTAAATAATTCAGATTGGACTATTCCTGAAGAAAAAATAGAACATATTTACAGAATAGAACCCTTAGATTTTAAAACAGCTCTATCAGTTAAAACACATGAAGAAATAATTTCTATTGAAGAGGAATATCAATCCATTCCATTGTTGAATCATAATACAATTCAAAAGTATCTTAGTAAAGGATATAGATATATTCATATAGGTTTAATTCAAGTTGCGGTAAAGCCCTTATTCCATTTAGGAGTAGATGCACCTATATATCCAGTTCTAAGAGACACTAGACTCAAAAGATATAAAACATCACTTTTGTCTATGATTCAAACAAATGTATGCAATGGACCCATTTATTTTAATTGTGCTCCAAATTTTTCAGTAGATTTAACAGATCCACATGTTTTGAATTCTGTCATATTAGATATTCATTTACAAGGAGATGAATTTGAAAAACATACAAAGAATTTTGTTGTAATTTATAGAATGTATTATAGACCATTATCCTCACAATTAAATCCTAAATTCATTATGACTCCAACTTTAAAAGAAGAAACAACACTATTACAAGTTGATGTAGACAGACCTACTACCTATACTCCAAAAAGATTAAAATGGAATGAAATTACTATACCTAGTGAATTTATAATTCAAAATCCACAAGCACCAAGAAGTATAGAACAAACAAATCCGGAAGATATTATAGAAGAACCTGATGGAAAAGTTTTACTAAGATTTTCTTCATTTAGAGAAAGACATTCCACTTCAAGCCATTCTTGGATACCAGCTAGAAGATCTAGTTATGAATCAATTGATACAAATTTTCCTGTAGAAAGTACTTCAACATTCAAATTTAAAACTCCTGTTCCAGAGGTAATTAATCAAAATCAATCAAATTATTCTCCAACACACACCTAGATGAAAGGAGAAATAAATGTAATAATTAAGGAATATAAAATAAATCATAAATATTTACAAGAAGACTTTGATGATAAAGAAAATACAGAAAAAAGAATTTGGTTTTCTCAATTATCGTCTAAATGTAAAGAAAAATTAATATTAGAATGAAAAAATGAATTAGAAATTAGAAAGTTTGATTTTCCTTTCTTTACTTGTTTATCATTCTATATTTCAAAAATAGGAATAAATGATGTATATAATACTCCACAAATAAATGTTCAAACTAATTTATATAAAAAATGGAAATTAAAAGACGATCAAGTAATAACGTCAATTCATCCTCCATTACAAGAAGTTAAAATTAATATAGGACAAGGAGAAATAATTGCATCCCCTTTCAAAAAAGGTAGAGAAGCAGAATCAAGCACTAATAGTACTATAAATTTAGATGATATTAAGAAATTATATCAACAAAATAATTATACGAATCAAATTCTTCATACTATATCACAACATATGGAAGTAATAAGTACAAAGATAGATAGTATTCAGAAACCAGTAACAAAATTTCCTAATGATATTTCAGCACCTCATTTTCAACCTAGAAGTTTAACTAGAGAAAGAGAACAAGAATTAATTCAAAGTGTCAATATTCAAAGAATAAATAATACCGATAATATATTAAATAGAATATCTCAAACATGAATGTTGGGTGTATTAACGGGTGCCCTTAAGAAAAATCCATACTTCATCAAACATGTATTTAGTTTGATAAATAAATGAAACATCACAAAAATCTTCACCAAACTTTTCTTAAAACTGTTCTCAAAACACCCCACTTTTTTATCGCAAGCATTTACTAAGTAAATGATGCGATGAGCTACCCTCGACTTCTGATGACTCAACTCTAGCTCCTTTTCCCTCCACAGCCCATCAAAGCACAAAAGCCCCTTGGCAATTTTTTGAGTGTGGTTTTATGACTTTCATACACAGAGTTTCATTCCTCGTGAACTTTCTTGCTTATAAATTAGGAACAATAAAATGTGCTTCTTTTGTAACAGCCACAGTATGCACAAATTTGGTCCCACTATCAAATTCTGAACATTGTTTTGTGAAAGTAAAAATAATATAACCACATGAGAAAAGGACTTAAATCACTATAATTTTGTTTTTATCGTTTTTCAAGTGCATGGAATTCGTAGGACTAAACTAAATTTGAAAACTATCTATCTTGATATACGTTGGTGTCCTAAGCCAACTACAAATGAATTAAGACAATGAGTAACAAAATAACAACCAAATGAAGTTAGTAACACTTGACAAAATATGACGAGTTGAAGGCTTAAGCTGCCTTTAGCCAATAGGAAATAATAGCACCAAAATGAGTGAAAATGCATTTTCAATCTCGACCAAGAAGATAAAAAATCTGCCAACTTAAAACTTTTTATCGACTCTTATGAAGTGTACAAGCTCATTTGCGAGTCAATTTCGGTTTCTGCTTAAAGAGTTAGGCCATGCAAAATAGCTGTCATTCACTTTATCAAACACTTTCTGATCTCTTCTTGAGCTCGACTAACTCCTTACGTAGGAGTACAAAAGCAACCTGTTTTAGGAAAGCCACCTAATGGGATTTAAAATCTTTTTTTGGGCTACAGGTCAGGGGTAGTTTTAAAAATTCAAAGAGTATGCCAAAACATTGCTTTGATCTAGATGGACCTCTCTTCTTTCTAATACCGTATACAACTTGTTGGGTTCCCCCTCCCTCATAGAGCAAGATAGTATCAGTGTAGTCTCCTTCTTCTCTATAAAGTAGGATAGTATAAATATTGTCAACTTAGAAAAAAATAGATGTACAACTTTAGAAAATTTGACCTGTTGTATTGGACATTTGAAATACGCGTTTTTAACAAAGTGCTAGGTCCACATATCTTTGACTCTTGTTCGCGCAAGAGGTATACTTTTAATCAAGTCTACTTTATACTAATTTTGAACTCATGGTTAAGGAAATTGTTCAGGTACTTTCCATTGAGGATTGTGAATTGTTGGCAACTCTTTGCTATGGAATCTGGAGCAATAGGAATGGCGCAATTTTCAATGGCAAACAACAAGATCCTCTATCTATATTCAGCTATGCATTCATCATCTTGCAGATTTTCGTACAGCAAATGCATGGAATTGCCTTTCAGTATGCGCCAAGGCTCCATGGAATTTCCTTTCATGCACTGCCCCGTCTTCACCTCATTTCAAGATCAATTTCGATGCTTTTGTTTCCACAGGCTGAAAGGTTTTTGGTCTTGGGGTTGTCATTCGTAACCACGAAGGTGTGTTCATTGTTGGTCTATCAAAATGTCAAGAAGGTTCTGCGAATGCTGAACTTGCTCAGACCTTTGCTGCTAGAGAAGCGGTTTTTCTTGCCAAGACACAAAAAATTCCAAGTTTTATTCTGGAGGGCGACGCGTCTTCAATTATAAAGCTCATCAATGATAAGGAGGACCTTCCATCCAGTTTAGACCCTATAATTGAGGATATTCAATTGGCTTTATTAGATTACCGTGTTCTCAATGTATGTTAGGTTCCAAGAAAGTATAACAAGGTTGCGCATTATTTAACTCATCCTGCAAAAACTGCCAACTTTTCAAAAATTTTGTGGAATTTCTGTCTAAGTTTTATCAAGTAAATCGTGTTGTACGATATCCAGCAATCTCATTAATGAAGTTTTTGGTTTTATCACAAAAAAAAATCCAAGAAAATAAGGTACAAAAAGAAGTCTAAAATGGAAAGGAAAAACAGCCACAGGCTACATATTAGAAACACATAATTGTCTTTCGACATCCTTTGTGCATGCAATCAAATCAATGTAGATGTCTATAGGAACCTATGGTATTGCACATTATTTGTTCCATCAATAATAATTTGATGTTTCATCGCAATGGATTGCCTGTCAAGTTATCAAGGGAACATATTTTTGTAGCGACATTCCCGTCATCCAAACAACAACACAATATATATACCCAACCAATTTTCTATACACGCCAAGAAGGGAGGCGTTTTCAAAGTGGGTCATCGCAGCAGAGACGAGGAAAGAGCAAGCATATGGACAACAAACACATCGGAAGGTTGGAGAAGAAGACCCAAAGGTTGACCTGAAGTTCTGACAAAAGCTACCAGCGTGAAAAGACCCTACAGGCGATGTTTGTTAAGCAGATGTCAATTTATAGCTAATATAAATCAAGAAAGCTACCCTTGAATGATGTTTGGTGAAGAAGACCCAAAGGTTGATTTATAGTTCTTAACTTCTTATAGAAGCTAACAGGCTGAAAAGGACCACGATAAATGACACACACCGTATAGGCGATGTATGTTTTTGAATGATGTCTAACTTTACAGCTAGTATAATTCAAGAAAGCTACTCTTAATGTCATAGTTTTATTTCATTTTATGTTAAATGTCGAAATCACCTTTTCTCCATAATGGTTATACACACACACATATACTATATCAAAAGCACCAATATGATTGGGTGATTTAGTGATTTATTTTTCGCTTTTCAATAATACCCTTGCATAAGGTTAATTGTAGCTATTCTATGATTGCAAATTATAATTTTACTATAATTTTATTGAGGGTATTTGTTTACTTTAGAGTAAGGCCCCGTTTGACAGATGAGTTTTTTGGATGTTTGTCTAAAACTTTACTATAATTTACTGTAGAAGTTTTTTAAAAAATTTTTGAAGTGTGTTTTTTTTTTTTGAATATTTTGAAATGTATAGTTTAAAAACTTTGAAAAGTTTTTTGAGGTTATTGTAGCAAAAAATTTTAAAAAACTTATGGCAGACAAACTTGGCAAAAAACTCAAATGCCAAACAGGGACTAAATTTGAAATTATAGTTAGATTCGAAAAGAAATTGCCCTTATGTCAATTTGTTAAGAAAAGGAGATTACTTTGGAAATAGTACTAGATTTGGAATTGTAATCAAAAGTTAGGCCAGTGTTACTTGGAATTGAAATGTTATTCAGATTGAGATTAATTGGATATTGGTTTTAATAGGTTAATTATGTCTTGCACCAAAACGCCACTTTTAAACCTCAATGTTATACTTATACCACAAACCCTAGCCAAGTGGACATTGTCCCCATTCCATATTTCTATTTTTTTCTTTTTCTCCCAAAGAAATTTGGAAAGCTTGCGGTTTGCTTCTTGCAAATGTTAGAAAGATTCCCTATAGTTAAGGTCTATTAGGATGATCCATTGTGATGTTTCCAAAAATTGTTACACTTCAAGCAAGCAGTAAATGCGGTACCTTAAAGAAAAAGTAAATGTGATTTTTTATGTGATATTGATGACAAGAACAAAAAATTCCTAATTTCTTGTTTAGTGTTATAAAACTAATAAAATAAGGTACTATAATATCAAGTGAAATATTGGAGAAAGAAGTAGAGAAAGAAGTGGAGCAATGGAGAGTGATATTCTTATTATTCCAACTAATACAAAAGTTCATTCCAAAGGGTGTCAATGTACCTCTATATATAGGTACTACAAGATTAAAGGAACATCAATCCTATTAAACACCCACTATTACAAGAATATGAAGAAACCTATGAAACGGTTCTTCCACTACATGAATAGATTTATGGATTGTAACTTCTATACATAATGTATCCATAAATCAAGAATTAATCCTCTTGAGAATACAAAGGGACATCCATACTTTTAATTGTTTCATAACACTCCCCCTTGGATGTCCATTACACAAAGAATATGCCTCGTTAAAACCTTACTAGGGAAAAACCCATCGGGACAAAAATCCTAGTGAAGGAAAAAGAGTACACTATTCTTGTGCATTAATTTCTCCCCCTGATGCAAACATCATTTGAGATCTTTTAATCGTCGCATTCCAATATTCTTCAATTACACTGAGATATGGTACTTCAGGACCAAGTGTCTTTTCATCTTCCTCTCGTGATCTAAAAGGATCTTTATTAGGATCTAATGATCTGACGATCATTGGAGTACTTAATATATGTGCCTTATCCATATAAAACCGCTTTAATACCTTCCGGGTATATGCAGTTTGGTGGACAAAAATTTCACTTTTTAAATGCTCAATTTGTAAATCAAGGTAGAAATTTGTTTTTCCAAAATTCTTGATCTCAAAATCTTTCTTCAAATATTCAATATTATTTTGAATCTCTTCAGGAGTTCCAATCAAATTTAGATCATCAATATATATAACAATGATCACAAAATTTGATCTATTTTTCTTGGTAAAAACATATGGACATATTGGATCATTGGTATAACCTTCTTTAGTTAGACATTCATTGAGGGGGTTATACCACATACGTCCAGATTGTTTTAGGTCATACAAAGACCTTTGTAATTTAATAGAAAAATATCTTTAAAAGTTGATTTGCATGCTTCAGGCATGTTGAATCCTTCGGGGATTCTCATATAAATATTATTTTCAAGATTTTCATATAAATATGCAGTAACAACGTCCATTAGACGCATATCTAATTTTTCATGTACTGCAAAACTCACAAGATATCTAAATGTGATAGCATCCACTATAGGTGAATATATTTCATCATAATCAAATCCAAGCCTTTGTGAAAATCCTTGGACTACAAGTCTTGCTTTATACCTCACAATTTCCTTTTTCTCATTTCTCTTTATCACAAATACCCATTTATATCCTACTGACTTTACACCTTCAGGTGTTTAGACTACAAGTCCAAAAACTTTTCTTTTAGCCAATGAGTCCAATTCAGATTGAATCGCATCTTTCCATTTTACCCAATCATTTCTATACCGACATTCATCAACCGATCTAAATTCATGATTCTCATCAACTTCTATAATATCAAGTGCTACATTTCATTAGGCTCCAATTAAATTTTTTTTTTATGATTTCATTCTCTTCAGGAGTTGGCTCTTCAGGAGCAACCTCTTCAAGAGGTTGAATTTTGTCATGACATTTAATCTCCAGAGATATTTCAAATTAATTTATACTTTGTTTAGGTAGGCCGGCCTTAAATTTATTTGTAGCACTCGTGCATGTCCTTCAGGGACATCAATTTTAGCTAGAGTATTTCCTACAGGAATAGTTGATTTAATGACTCTTCTGGAGTCGATAAATATAACTTTCTACAAATGAAGAATTTCTTGAACTTTTAGTTCACATTATTTTGTATGAGGATCGAGGAAATTCAATTTTTTTTAAATGATTTCCTTTCGGTTGATCTTTTCCTCCCCCTATTGTCGGGAATCGTAACTCATCAGAATAAATAAATCATTTAATAGATCACCCATCAAATATTTTACGATATTTAATCGTAAAAAGTGATTCATTTTTAATCGTAAAAAGTGATTCATACCCGACATAAATTCTAAATTTCTTTTTGGAACCATATATAATATAAAGGAGATACGTATAAATATTTGTCGGCTCTCAAATATTTTCACTTTCGTCAAATCATGTATTCATTGGGATCAGTAAATTTCTTATTTACTGCAGGTGATGATTATAAATCAAATGAGAATGAAGACAACTATATCGATAACCATTTCTCTCTCGAATGGTTATTATGATATAATTAACCTTTATCTCATTTGATTTCTAAACATGATCTCTATTATTGTCTCATTTAGTGTCTCAATTTGATATCCATTTCAACGGATATTCAAATTCAATAAATTTTTCGAGACATCGTAAAAAGTAGTGCTTTATTTATAATAAACTTTTCTCCTACAGGGAGAAATATAGTAGTGGCTCTTTCAGAGTTTTCAATCACTTAAGCACTACCACTAATTGTGTTTGTCTCTTTTGTTGGAAAATAGTGTATATAGTAGCACTTATTAATGAGACACATATCATTATCACCATAATTCTTATGGGACAAATATCATGACCATAATCCTTTGATTCCAAATGTTTAACATCCATTTTTTCTTCAGGAAGAAAAGTTAATTAAATCAATCATTATACACCTTCAGGGTGTTTAAAGAAATTGGGCATGTGAAGATGATATTATAATTTTGATTCGTCAAATGTACTTCGGGACATTTATCTTTAGGACCTTTATTTTCTTGTCCTTATCATTATTATCCCACTTCAAGTGGTAACTTTTTCTCTTGTCATGGTAAAATATATATTTACCAAAATCATAGTCATGGCAACGACCATAACTAATAAATTGAAATTTAGTCGGATTCACTTCTGGGAATGGACTAGAATTAGCATGCAATAAGTACAAAATACTTCTCAAAATTTATCTCAATATTACTACTAAGATACAAAAGTTCATTCCAAAGGGTGTCAATGTACCTCTATATATAGGTACTACAAGATTAAAGGAACAGCAATCCTATTAAACACCCACTATTACAAGAATATGAAGAAACCTATGAAACGGTTCTTCCACTACATGAATAGATTTATGGATTGTAACTTCTATACATAATGTATCCATAAATCAAGAATTAATCCTCTTGAAAATACAAAGGGACATCCATACTTTTAATTGTTTCATAACATTTAGGAATAAGATCATGAGTACTTGGCAGGAAATAGTTTGGGAATCGGAAAAGTTGAAAGAGTCTCTTTAGTTTAAGATCCATTAGACCCCAACTGATGTTTTATAGTGATCTTTCTTGCAATTATTTCACTTCAAGCAAATAGTAAATACGGTTTACAGGTACTGCATTATACTGACATAAAATTTTTCAGAACAAATTTGGCTAATTTTTTGAGGAATAAAATTTTGAATCGGAAGAAAATTGTTTTATATGTGCGTGGAGATTGGACATTGTCTCGTGATTGCCTAAAAAGTTAAAAAGATATTAACAGAATAATTATAATAGGGAGACTTTCTATCTTGAACTAACTTAGACTTTCAAAGATAATTATTATTTTTGTTGACTTCCTGATCCAAGGACATATTAGGATTGGAGTTTTCTAAACAAAAATTTTTTTTAGTTCTCGATTTTTTATTATTTACACTCCCATCATTTGTTTTTATCACATACTCTAACAAATGAACTATATGATTAAAATAGTAGTGAAAGTGTAATTAACAAAAATGAGAGTACAAATAACATTTGTTTATTTATTTTACGTGACTTTTAATGACTAATTCTTTTTTAGTAGTGTTCGTTTGTAAGGAAAAATGTAGGAAAGTGAAGGAAACATAATTATTTATTCCTTTTGGTTAACAGGAAAGTTGAAAAGTTTTCTTTTAAACAAGAAGATTGCTATCAAACAATAATCTTTTAAACAATTAAATTGTCTTCCAATTACTCTCAAGAGGAACAATTATTTGAACAAGTATCATGAATTATAAACGCTTGTAGAGAGTGTCACATTTAATTTACTATATGTAAATTGTTTTCTAGTAGCCACATTATTATTACTACACGTATACAGGGAGCTATATACTTCTGTTTATCTGTACATAAGACTGCTAAAAGACACAAAAGTGGCCCTGTTGTGTTTGCAGCGAAGGAGGTAGCCAATATTCCAGCCGACACAAAAAAAAAAAAGACAAGGATAAGTTTTCTTTTACAGTAGGAAAACGAAGCAATCCTCGAGTGTGTTATGCTTGGAAACCCCCCCTCCCCCCCCACCAACCCAAAACAACAATGTACGATCTAATTGTACATGTTGTACTGTACGTACAGGCGGCTAACGCGTGTACCAACCGTGTTAATAAGTTCCTATATAAGCAAGAAATTACAGCAAAAGTTTATAGCAATTTTGGGTTCTACTATACAATCTGTTAGTGTTCTCAAATTTTGAAAAGAAAGCTTGAAAATTGCGAATTGGCGATACTCAGCCCAGTGGCCAGATTTGTAGTGATTCAGAAAGAAGAGAAAATGGAGAGTGAAGGAAGCTCAGATGTCTATGACCCGGCTACTCTAGACACGGAAGAAGGGTTTGATTCTGTAGAGACTAGAGAAGAAAATGACGCACGGCCAGGTTCCTTCCGCATCGCTATGGAGCTATCTCATAACATCCATGGTAATCGCAGCTCTCATGATGTTCGTATAGATCTGGAGGCCGGTGGTGAACCTGTAAATCCAGATCAAGCTCCAAATGATGAAATTTCGGATGAAGTTCCAGCTGATGGAGCTCTAGATGACGAAAGTTCAGAAGAAATTCCAGATGGTGAAGCTCAAGATGATATGGCTCCTGATGAACAAATCCAGCAGCATGTTCCCTTCTCGGTAACAATCACCGTCGACGTCCCACAAGATGGTCAAATGCCGGTGGTGCCACCACATGTTCGTAAAGTAGATCTAATGTCCTATACCCCCAAATTGGTCTCCATTGGCCCTATTCATCATAATAGGAAGAGTTTGCGGCTGACGAAAGCAGAGAAAATGCGGTTTCTTGGGCCTTTTTTGGATGACAGGAACAAAGAATCCTTACGAAGTGTAATGGAAAACTGGGAGGCGAGAGTTAGAAGATGCTATTCAATGACTTTCCAAGGGATAAGCAGCGTTGATTTTGTGGACATGCTGCTGACTGATGGTTGCTTCATTGTAGCACTATTTCGCCGCAATTACAAATGGAGCAAGGTAACCTTAATTATCATCAACTAGTAGTCATTCATTTGTTTGGTTTGGATAAATTATTATAAATTTCTGCCATCCTTGCCCACTCATTAGTTAACATAAGAAACATAAGAAAAGAAAGCTTGCTATTCTGGGGTGGATTTTAGTAACAGTGTACTATTAATTTTATGCAGGAGGGAGTTGATGCTACTGACAACCCTATATTTTCAACAAGATGGATGCTGCCAGAAATTGGTCGTGACTTGTTGATGATTGAAAATCAGCTTCCTTTGTTCGTGCTTAAGGAGATATTTAATGTAACAAAGCTAATGCCTAATGAAACTTCTTTTGAACAAGTTGCTCTCGAATTTTTCAAGTCCTTTCACATTGGAAAGGAAGCTATGGTCATCAAGAAACACCATACAGAAGGCCACCATGAACATTTACTTGATTTGTTTCATTCCTTGTATTTACCACCCAAATCTTCTGATTCAGGTGCAGCTCAAGAAAGACGGGAAAACAAGGAACCACTCATGTACCGCCCAAGTGTGCAAGGTAAAAACTGGGTACCGAGTGCCACAGTATTAAAATCCTCTGGTGTTAGATTCTATGCAATGGAAAGTAACTCCCTTGAAATCCAGTTCAGAGTCGGAACATTGGGCGGAAGATTGAGTATTCCCAGCATTTCCATTGATGAGAGCTCCATTATCATCCTTAAAAACTTGTTGGCATATGAGCAAAGCTCTAGAGGTATAGAACCATTATTTACCTCTCTAGTGTTGTTCTTTTCCAGCATGGCATCTGTGCCTGATGACATCAAACTTCTAAGAGAGGCATCCATCATTCGCCACCAGCCTGGTGATGATCAAATGCTCATTGAAGTCCTGAAACTTCTCAGCAAGCAGCTAGAGTGCGACGTGAGAGATTGCTCCATGAAACAGCAGGTGGAAGATATCATAGCATTTTGTGGTTGCAACATAGACAATTTTTGGTACGCCGGAGGACGCATTCTTGCAAAAAATGCTGTCCGTTTCATTTTGTTGTGCTTGTCTTTAGTTTTAGCTTTTACAGTGGGCCGCTATCATCATAGATAATGACCATGGGCTTGATTGAATGGTCGAGACAAATTGTGTCTGTCTTCTTCTTCTTCTTCTTCTTCTTTTTTTAAGTGCTGACTTTGGTGAAGGATGGAGGACATTATAAGTTATGACAAAATATTAGTGTCGGCAAATTATAAATTTTTTTGTTTGGATGGATGTGCTATTTGATGATCAAGTTGTTATTATTAATCAAGCTTGACTTTAATTATACTCCAAAGCAAATGGTATCAAAATTGGAATATCTACTTTTCTTACAAAATTGGAATATCTACTTTTCTTACATATTCATATGTAATTTTTTGATGTAACATCTTGCAGTGTTTTGTTATGTATATTATATAAGAGGTAGCCTGTCTTTCCTATATGTATATTATATAAGAGGTAGCCTGTCTTTCCTCTATATATATACACGTATATATATACATCTACTTTTCTTACACATTCATGTGTAATTTTGATGTAACATCTTGCAATGTTTTGTTATATATATTATATAAGAGGTAGCCTGCCTTTCCCATATATATATATAAGTTGATTGGTATATTGTCTTTAGCTTTGCAGATAGAAAAAAGATGTTGTAGTTGCAGGAAATACATACGTATACACACATATATATAGTTAGCAAGCAGAAAAGTAAAGGATTACCCTTTCCTTTAATTGTTTTTTCCCTAAAGGGAAACCCAACTTTGGAGGTTGTCAAAAATCCCTACCATATTTACTTAATTATTGGCGACATAGTTATTATACCCGATTCGGCCCGGCGGTTCAACAGGTTAACTCAGTGAACCGACAATTAAGCCAAACCGGCTTGTCAATTAGATCGTTTATGTATTGAAATCATTGACTTTTCAACGGATCGACGGTTCAATCGATCAACCCAGTGAACTGGCCGATTTTATGAGGAACCGGTCTATATGTTGTCAAGGAAAAATTTTGTGAAAATGCTAGAATAGAATTTCAAACAGAGGACCCCATGCACAAAAGTAGAATACAATCACCGCTGGACCAACCACCCACTTGTTGGTTATTTTGTCATTCTTATATTATATATTATACTTTAATTCTTATTTTATTTCTCCAAAACAAAATTTATTTGGAATCTTTTAATAACATTTTATTATTCCCCAAACTCTATAAATTATGAAATTGACTTAAAAAAATAACATATTACACAATTTATTTTAAAGGCAAATATCATTTTTAATAAACTTTTGCACTTAAAATTCATAAATAAACTAGATAATTGCACTTAAATAAAATTTATACTTGAAATTTGGTAAATTACTAATTAAATTTAGGTTGTTAATTCTTATAAGAATTAATGATTCTATAATAAATTAGACTAACCGAATATTTATTATGGCATAAAAAATTATGAGACATAATATTTAAATATATTTAGTGATCCACCGATTAGACCACTCATCCACTAGTTGAACCAGTAATCTGTTGACCTAACTCTTTCACCGAGTTCCTCCTGAATCGGGTTTAATAACTATGATTATCGAGAATGAACACACCCCACTTTTTTATCACAAGCATTTACTAAATAAATGATGCGATGAGCTACCCTCGACTTCTGATGACTCAACTCTAGCTCATTTTCCCTCCACAGCCCATCAAAGCACATAAGCCCCTTGGCAATTTTTCGAGTGTTGTTTTATGACTTTCATACACAGACTTTCATTGCTCGTGAACTTTCTTGCTTATAAATTAGGAACAATAAAATGTGCTTCTTTTGTAACAGCCACAGTATGCACAAATTTGGTCCCACTATCAAATTCTGAACATTGTTTCGTGAAAGTAAAAATAATATAACCACATGAGAAAAGGACTTAAATCACTATAATTTTGTTTTTATCATTTTTCAAGTGCATGGAATTCGTAGGACTAAACTAAATTTGAAAACTATCTATCTTGATATACGTTGGTGTCCTAAGCCAACTACAAATGAATTAAGACAGTGAGTAACAAAATAACAACCAAATGAAGTTAGTAACACTTGACAAAATATGGCGAGTTGAAGGCTTAAGCTGCCTTTAGCCAATAGGAAATAATAGCACCAAAATGAGTGAAAATGCATTTTCAATCTCGACCAAGAAGATAAAAAATCTGCCAACTTAAAACTTTTTATCGACTCTTATGAAGTGTACAAGCTCATTTGCGAGTCAATTTCGGTTTCTGCTTAAAGAGTTAGGCCATGCAAAATAGCTGTCATTCACTTTATCAAACACTTTCTGATCTCTTCTTGAGCTCGACTAACTCCTTACGTAGGAGTACAAAAGCAACCTGTTTTAGGAAAGCCACCTAATGGGATTTAAAATCTTTTTTTGGGCTACAGGTCAGGGGTAGTTTTAAAAATTCAAAGAGTATGCCAAAACATTGCTTTGATCTAGATGGACCTCTCTTCTTTCTAATACCGTATACAACTTGTTGGGTTCCCCCTCCCTCATAGAGCAAGATAGTATCAGTGTAGTCTCCTTCTTCTCTATAAAGTAGGATAGTATAAATATTGTCAACTTAGAAAAAAATAGATGTACAACTTTAGAAAATTTGACCTGTTGTATTGGACAACTGAAAATCTATTTGGATCATTCCGTTAGGCCTATAAGATGGCTCGGAAATCAGTTCCAGAAAAATAAATTATAGGGTATAAAATGTAGTGCCTTTATATGCATAAGTTGCTAATTAACTATGATGCTGTACATTGGAAAAGAAGAGGATATAGGTCTCCACCAGCCAGTTACATATGGGGCAGAAGGTATCCACATAAATACCTCGCTTTTGAAGATTATCATAGGAAAGGTAATCGATTATGGATGATTCTCCATAAAAGGTGCTTCGTTTTGCTTGGAATATTAAGGCCCCAAAGCCTTTTCCAAATCTTGTCGATACCTAAGCTGTCACTTTGTTTCTCCTGCTGCCCTACCAGTATGATATTTGAATACATTATCACATGATACGCGTTTTTAACAAAGTGCTAGGTCCACATGTCTTTGACTCTTGTTCGCGCAAGAGGTATACTTTTAATCAAGTCTACTTTATACTAATTTTGAACTCATGGTTAAGGAAATTGTTCAGGTACTTTCCACTGAGGATTGTGAATTGTTGGCAACTCTTTGCTATGGAATCTGGAGCAATAGGAATGGCGCAATTTTCAATGGCAAACAACAAGATCCTCTATCTATATTCAGCTATGCATTCATCATCTTGCAGATTTTCGTACAGCAAATGCATGGAATTGCCTTTCAGTATGCGCCAAGGCTCCATGGAATTTCCTTTCATGCACTGCCCCGTCAGCACCTCATTTCAAGATCAATTTCGATGCTTTTGTTTCCACAGGCTGAAAGGTTTTTGGTCTTGGGGTTGTCATTCGTAACCACGAAGGTGTGTTCATTGTTGGTCCATCAAAATGTCAAGAAGGTTCTGCGAATGCTGAACTTGCTCAGACCTTTGCAGCTAGAGAAGCGGCCTATCTTGCTAAGACACTAAAAATTCCAAGTTTGTTCTGAAGGGTGACGACGCGTCTTTAATGTCAAACTTATCAAAGATAAGGAAGACCTTCTATCTAGTTTCGACCCTATAATTGAGGATATTCAATTGGCTTTATCAGATCAGCATATTCCCCACGCATGTTAGGTTTCAACAAAAGCTAATAATATTGCACATTATTTAACTCATCACGTTAAAACAGGGGATTAGTCGGGCCCCGTAAGGATTGACCCGGACACCCCTATGTCGACAAAAAAAAAAAGTAAAAACTGTCAACTTTTCAGAAATTTTGTGGAATTTCTGTCCAAGTTTTATCAAGTAAATTGTGCTATACGGTATCCAGCAATCTCATTCATAAAATTTTTGGTTTTATCACAAAAAAAAAATCAAGAAAATAAGTACAAAAAGCAGTCTAAAATGGTAGGTAATATTGTAAAAACAGCCACATGCAGGCTACATATTAGGAACACACAATTGTCTTTCGACATCCTTTGTGCATGCAATCAAATCAACGTAGATGTCTATAGGACCCTATAGTATTGCACATTATTTGTTCCAACAACAACTTTATGCGATCATTCGCCTTTGCTATGCTATACTACGTCATATCAAGTTGTCATTTTAGTGCGGTAATGAATTGCAGGCGTTTATCTATTCTTTGCTCCTTGTTACCTGATAAGATGAGATCACAATGAAATACGTGTCAAGTTATCAAGGGAACATACTGTTAGGTCTGGTCCCAGGAAATTGATAAACGAGAAGAATAGGGTTCTTGTCAACTCAATAATGACAATAACAAAATAAATAAATCAAACAGAGAAACACGAAATTTACGTGGTTCGGTCCAATTGACCTACGTCCACGGGCGAAGGGGTAGTAGATTTACTATAACAGAAAGAGAGTACAAACCTTAGGAAATAATTCCTAGATCCAAAAGGCACATAAACTGAAAACACAAAAGAGCCTAAATAGCATTAAATGCTTAATGGCCCAAAGGCCCATGACTTGCTCTTTTGGTTTGATGCCAAACCAAAACCTCTCTTAGACTGGGGCATGGGCCCCCTAAAAACTCTCTTGGACTGGTGCATATGGCACTTGGGCTGGTACTCTTAGCATACTTAAACTCACTTAAGTCTACTATATTTATAACTACCACAAGGAGAGATTTCTTTGTTAAACTCCCGATGTGAGATACAAAGATATACCCAACAAATCTCCACCTTGGCGTGTATCCAACATCGGCAAATAATAGACGAATAGCAAACAAGCTCCACCTTCTCCATAAAAGTCCCAACGGATCTCAATGAACCACAAAAGTCCCAACGAACCACAACGAGCTACCAACGAATCAGAATGCAAAAGGCTCAACAGGTCCCAACGGGCCAAATCTCACAGAAGGTTCAATAGATCCCAACGGGTTAAAAGCCACGAACATAGTAATCATGTTCCACCTTCTTCGCAAAACCTTCAATGAGTTCAAATGGGCCAAATAACTCTTCTCAAAAACCCAAC
The DNA here is from genome assembly GCF_003713205.1 of Coffea eugenioides. Lineage (NCBI taxonomy): Eukaryota > Viridiplantae > Streptophyta > Magnoliopsida > Gentianales > Rubiaceae > Coffea > Coffea eugenioides. Next base: position 10,917,442 of record NC_040038.1, on the reverse strand, counting down.
TGAACTCCAACAAAAATTTTTTTTCTTCACTCTCTGTGGCACCCAAAAATTGTTATTGTCATCAAGAACCCAAAATCTGACCATGACCCAAAACCTGAAGCTGAATCTAGAACCTGAAACTCTGATACCAATTTGTTAGGTCTGGTCCCAGGAAATTGATAAACGAGAAGAATAGGGTTCTTGTCAACTCAATAATGACAATAACAAAATAAATAAATCAAACAGAGAAACACGAAATTTACGTGGTTCGGTCCAATTGACCTACGTCCACGGGCGAAGGGGTAGCAGATTTACTATAACAGAAAGAGAGTACAAAATAGAGAGTACAAAACCTTAGGAAATAATTCCCATATCCAAAAGGCACCTAAACTGAGAATACAAAAGAGCCTAAATAGCATTAAATGCTTAATGGCCCAAAGGCTCATGACTTGCTCTTTTGGTTTGATGCCAAACCAAAACCTCTCTTAGACTGGGGCATGGGCCCCCTAAAAACTCTCTTGGACTGGTGCATATGGCACTTGGGCTGGTACTCTTAGCACACTTAAACTCACTTAAGTCTACTATATTTATAACTACCACAAGGAGAGATTTCTTTGTTAAACTCCCGATGTGGGATACAAAGACATACCCAACACATACTTTTGCAGCGACATTCAATTCCCGTTATCCAAACACAACACTATATATATATATATATATATATAACCACCTAATTTTCTATGCATACGGACAACAAACACATCGGAAGGTTGGAGAAGAAGACCCTTAGGTTGACCTGAAGTTCTTAGAAAAGCTACCAGCGTGAAAAGACCCCACAGGCGATGTATGTTTGTTTTGCAGATGTCTAAATTTATAGCTAGTATAAATCAAGAAAGATTTCTTTGTTAAACTCCCGATGTGGGATACAAAGACATACCCAACACATACTTTTGCAGCGACATTCAATTCCCGTTATCCAAACACAACACTATATATATATATATATATATATATATAACCACTTAATTTTCTATGCATACGGACAACAAACACATCGGAAGGTTGGAGAAGAAGACCCTTAGGTTGACCTGAAGTTCTTAGAAAAGCTACCAGCGTGAAAAGACCCCACAGGCGATGTATGTTTGTTTTGCAGATGTCTAAATTTATAGCTAGTATAAATCAAGAAAGCTACTCTTTATGTCACCTTTTCTCCATAAATGTTTATACACACACATACATATAGTATTTCAAAAGCACCAATATGATTTGGTGATTTATTTTTCGCTTTTCAAGAATACCCTTGCAAACCATTAATTGTAGCTATTCTATGATTGCAAATTATAATTTTAGAGGGTATTTGTTTACTTTAGAGTAAATTTGGAATTATAGTTAGATTAATTCCAAATGAAATTGCCCTTATGTCAATTTGTTAAGAAAAGGAGATTACTTTGGAAATAGTACTAGATTTGGAATTGTAATCAAAAGTTAGGCCAGTGTTACTTGGAATTGAAATGTTATTCAGATTGGGATTTAATTGGATATTGGTTTTAATAGGTTAATTATGTCTTGCACCAAAACGCGGCTTTTAAACCTCGATGTTATACTTATACCGCAAACCCTAGCCAAGTAGAAATTAATTGTCCCCATTCCATATTTCTATTTTTTTCTTTTTCTCCCAAAGAAATTTGGAAAGCTCTGCGGTTTGCTTCTTGCAAATGTTAGAAAGATTCCCTATAGTTAAGGTCTATTAGGATGATCCATTGTGATGTTTCCAAAAATTGTTACACTTCAAGCAAGCAGTAAATGCGGTACCTTAAAGAAAAAGTAAATGTGGGTTTTTATGTGATATTGATGACAAGAACAAAAAATTCCTAATTTCTTGTTTAGGAATAAGATCGATCATGACTTGGCAGGAAATAGTTTGGGAATCGGAAAAGTTGAAAGAGTCTCTTTAGTTTAAGATCCATTAGACCCCAACTGATGTTTTATAGTGATCTTTCTTGCAATTATTTCACTTTAAGCAAATAGTAAATACGGTTTACAGGTACTGCATTATACTGACATAAAATTTTTCAGAACAAATTTGGCTATTTTTTTGAGGAATAAAATTTTGAATCGGAAGAAAATTGTTTTATATGTCCGTGGAGATTGGACATTGTCTCGTGATGGCCTAAAAAGTTAAATAGATATTAAAAGAATAATTATAATAGGGAGACTTTCTATCTTGAATTAACTTAATTAGACTTTCAAACATAATTATTTTTGTTAACTGCCTGATCCAAGGACGTATTAGGATTGGAGTTTTCTAAACAAATTTTTTTTTTGAGTTCTCAATTTTTTATTATTTGCACTCCCATCATTTGTTTTTATCGCATACTCTAACAAACGAACTATATGATTAAAATAATAGTGACAGTGTGATTAACAAAAATGAGAGTGCAAATAATATTTTCTTATTTATTTTACCTGACTTTTAATGACTAATTTCTTTTAGTAGTGTTCGTTTGTAAGAAACACCCCCCTACCAACCCAAAACAACAATATACGATCTAATTATAGATAAGCAAATGTACATGTTGTACTGTACGTACAGGCGGCTAACGCGGGTACCAACTGTGTTAATAAGTTCCCATATAAGCAAGAATTACAGCAAAAGTTTATAGCAATTTTGGGTTCTACCATAAAATCTGTAGTGTTCTCAAATTTTGAAAAGAAAGCTTGAAAATTGCGAATTGGCGATACTCAGCCCAGTGGCCAGATTTGTAGTGATTCAGAAAGAGGAGAAAATGGAGAGTGATAGAAGCTCAAATGTCTATGAACCGGCTACTCTAGATACGGAAGAAGGGTTTGATTCTGTAGAGATTAGAGAAGAAAATGAAGCACGGCCAGGTAATCGCTGTTCCCATGATGATCGTGTACATCTGGAGGCCGGTGGTGAACTTGTAAATCCAGATCAAGCTCCAAATGCTGAAATTTCGAATGAAGTTCCAGATGGTGAAGCTCAAGATGATGAGGTTCCAGCTGATGAACAAATCCAGCAACAAGTAGAAATCACCATCGACGTCCCAGAAGATGGTCAAATGCCGGCGGTGCCACCACATGTTCGTAGAGTAGATGAAATGTCCTATACCCCCAAATTGGTCTCCATTGGCCCTATTCATCATAATAGGGAGAGTTTGTGGCTGACGAAAGAAAAGAAAAGGCAGTTTCGTGAGCCTTTTCCTTTTCTGGATGAGAGGGACGAAGAATTACGAAGGAAAATGGGAAACTGGGAGGCGAGAGTTAGAAGATGCTATTCAGAGACTTTCCAAGGGATAAGCAGTGGTGAATTTGTGGACATGCTGCTGACTGATGGTTGCTTCATTGTAGCACTATTTTGCCGCAATTACAAATGGAGCAAGGTAACCTTAATTACCATCGACTAGTAGTCATTCATTTGTTTGGTTTGGATAAATTATTATAAATTTCTGCCATTCTTGCCCACTCATTAGTTAACATAAGAAAAGAAAGCTTGCTATTCTGGGGTGGATTTTAGTAACAATGTACTATTAATTTTATGCAGGAGGGAGTTGATGCTACTGACAACCCTATATTTTCAACAAGATGGATGCTGCCAGAAATTGGTCGTGACTTGTTAATGATTGAAAATCAGCTTCCTTTGTTCGTGCTTAAGGAGATATTTAACGCAACGAAGCTGAAGCCTGAAGGAACTTCTTTTGAAGAAGTTGCTCTCGAATTTTTCAAGTCCTTTCACATTGGAAAGGGAGCTATGGTCATCAAGAAACACCATACAGAAGGCCACCATAAACATTTACTTGATTTGTTTCATTCCTTGTATTTACCACCCAAATCTTCTGATTCAGGTGCAGCTCAAAAAAGACGAAGAAACAAGAAACCACTCATGGGCCGCCCAAGTGTGCGAGGTAAAAACTGGGTACCGAATGCCACAGTATTAAAATCCTCTGGTGTTAGATTCTATGCAAAGGAAGGTAACTCCCTTGGAATCCAGTTCAGAAGGGGAACATTGAGTATTCCCAGCATTTCCATTATTGAGAGCTCCATTATCATCCTTAAAAACTTGTTGGCATATGAACAAAGCTCTAGAGGTATAGAACCATTATTTACCTCTCTGGTGTTGTTCTTTTCCAGCATGGCATCTGTGCCTGCTGACATCAAACTCCTAAGAGAAGCATCCATCATTCTCCACGAGCCTGGAGATGATCAAATGGCCATTGAAGTCCTGAAACTTCTCAGCAAGCAGCTCGAGTGTGACGTGAGAGATTGCTCCATGAAACAGCAGGTGGAAGATATTAGAGCATTTTGTGGTTCCAATAAAGCCAAATTTTGGAAGCCCATAGGACGCATTTGTCCTGCCCGTTTCATTTTGTTGTGCTTGTCTATAGTTTTAGCTGTTACAGTAGGCCGCTATCATTAGAGATAATGGCCATGGGCTTGATTGAATGGTCGATACAAATTGGGTCTGTCTTTTTTTTTTTTTTTTTGAGTGCTGACTTTGGTGAAGGATGGAGGACATTTTAAGTTGTGACAAAATATTAGTGTCAGCAAATTATAATTTTTTTGTTTGGATGAATGTACTATTTGATGATCAAGTTGTTATTATTAATCAAGCTTGACTTTAATTATACTCCAAAGCAAATGGTATCAAAATTGGAATATCTACTTTTCTTACAAATTCAATATGTAATTTTTGATGTAACATCTTGCAATGTTTTGTTATATATATTATATAAGAGGTATGCATGTCTTCTATATATATATATATAGGTTGATTGATAATTGTCTTTAGCTTTGCAGAAAGAAAAAAGATGTTGTAGTTGCAGGAAATACATACGTATACACACATATATATATAGCTAGCAAGCAGAAATGTAAAGGATTACCCTTTCCTTTTATTGTTTTTTCCCCAGAGGGAAACCCAATTTTGGAGGTTGTCAAAGATCCCTACCATTGTTAGTTAATCATTATCGAGAATAAGCATATGATTGGGGAAACCGTAACTCCACAAGGCCTTTGCCTTTGTATTCAATGTAGAAAAGGACACAATGAAAGCTTATTTTGTGTGTAAAGAAGCCAACCAGTCAAGTTCCAACTTGTCAAACTCTTTAAGCTGAATTTGAACTCGACTTGAAGATATTAGCGTACTCGAATGCGAGTTTAAGATCAAACAAATCGAACTTAATCAAATTTAACTATTTTTTTGAACTAAGTATACGTAGACATTTTGCAATATTAATTAATAGACATGTACGAGCCCAATCTTGGCTCATTCATGCATACGAGTCCAGAGCAGAGATCGGGCCATCCCTAATTTTTAAGCATTATTATTTTTCATGACTTTTATTAGTGAAATTGAAGGAAGATAAGTTAATATAGTTACTATAAATAAAATATGGTGTATTGCTATTTCAAAAAAAAAAAAACATAGCTATCAAAATGCACAACTATATTTCTTATAAAAAATTATAGGAAAATTATATCTATGAAAATTATGTCCTTATAAAGTTTTTATTTTTTTTGTCACAGTCCTTTATGAATATTCGAAAAATGAGTATGAAACCATATCTATTTTCCTATTGCAGTTTTACACTCTTTGGCTCAAAAAAACTTCTTGGTAGAAAGAAGTAAAACAAAAAAAAATTTACAGGAATTCAAAAAGACCAAAAAAATTCTATCTATCCCCAGCACTCATAGAGCCATCTTCTGAGACTGCTGACAAACTTGAATTCGTCTCTCATTGGTTTCTTAGATTTTCCTTATTTTGTGAAACTTATTAAATGAGGAGGTTATATTGAAATATGCTTGAAACAGAACAACGATATTAAAGAATAGGTGGACATGAATATCTTGATCCATTGGTGCTACTCAAATCAACGTTTGATCATTGGTAATGCATGAAACTGTGATGAACGTCAGACCATAATATTGGCAGACATATGTTAGGGGAAGATGACAATATGGTAATTCTACTCCGGAAAATGGTATAGTAAGAGGAAGCTGTTTTTTTTTTTAAGGGAAAAAAGGAAATTGAGTTGAATACATAAATGCAGGAGTTGGCCTGAGAAGGTGGTAATTAGTGGATAATATAAATTGATAACTATGCAGACTATGCGCTAATTGTGGGTGCTATCTTGCAATAGATTGGGCAAATTTTTTTCCTTATAATTAAGGGTAAATTTTGATTTTCAAAAGAATGACACTATATGTTTACATCACACATTTGTCCCCCCACATTATATATTGTAAAGATGTAAAGCTATAGATAATTGAAAGTGTTTATTATCATAAATTTGGGAAATGTTATTTGCTCTCTATTTTTTGTTATTTGTACAAGCATTATTTATTTTATCATATAGTCTAACAAATAAAAACTATATGATTAAAATGACAGCGAGAATGTGGTTAACAAAAATGGAAGTATAAATAACATTTCTCATTTTAAATTGCAGAATCTTGGGTACTTGCTTATCTTGCTACGTGGGTACTTACTTCGTAGGAAAAAAAAATCACATTAGAACATGTATCCACTGTTGGAGTAGATGTAGCCTGAACAATCTTCACACATTGTCTTTTATGGAGTTTTCACTGCATTGTTTTCCTTTTTATGATCGTGGCTATTTACTCCTCTTGTAAAGCATCCATTGAAACCAAATAGGCACTTTATGGTTCATCTAATGTTTTTTTCTCCTTGAAACCAAATTTGAACGAGTTTTTTTTTTTTTTTTTTTTATCTAGTTTGAAAGTTATCGAATACAAAAAACTGTTCAACTTTGGATTGACTAGTTAATGAACTAAATTTGAACGAACTCTTACTAAGTAATCAAGTATCAAATAGTTTGGTTCATCTTTCAACCCTAACTACTAAGATTACTTAACATTTTAGAATTGAAAAGAAAGGAAAGGAAAAAGGGGAGGCAAATAGCCAGAGTATATGAAAGATTTCTCATTAACTCGCTCCTTTTCTTTTACGTATTATTATTAGGTGTGCGGCTAAGGCACATATTAGAAAAATTCATTGTTAATAAATAAATTCAAAGTACAAATCACACCTAATTATCACAGATTAAGTTCAATTAACTTGAATTTATACTACATAAGTTTTTTCACATATATTTCAGTCAATCCTCAATAAAAAATTTTGAAATAGATCATTAAATTATTCCTACATACAATTCCATGACTGTTCTAAATTCCATGACTCCTGCAAAAACCTTATTTCAGATACAAATAACCAATGGCTTCATGATGCTTTGTGGATAAGGAATTAAGAATATTAATTTTTTCAGGCTCAAATTGGATGTAAAAGTACTAAAATTCTTGGGGCCTTGCTACAAAAGTTTAAAAGTAGGTGGGGTACATTCCAAATAGGGGAAATCACACTGGATCCAATCCATTTCCCATACCGTCCGTGTTGAATAAAAAAGGCCCTTTCAAATTCATTTCACCATCTCCTCCACTACTTCTCCTATAAGCATCCTTGGATCCGTAAATCCAACCCTTAATATAAATAAAATTAATTTCATTTTCCAAAACCTCTTCGATTAATTTCATTTTCCCAATCAATTTTCTTTCTTCTTCCCCCAAGGGTTTCTCCTCCTCCTCCTTCTTCATCTTCTTCTTTTGCTAACTTTCGGGGAGAGAGATTGAGAGAAAATGGCGAGGGTTTACAATAATTGGGAGAGGCTGGTTAGGGCTACGCTGAGGAGAGAACGGCTGCGGTACACCGGCCAGGGACACGAGCGAACTTCCAGCGGCATTGCCGGCGCTGTCCCCGATTCTCTTCAACGAACCACCAATGTCAATGCTATTCTTCAAGCTGCCGATGAACTTCAATCGGAAGACCCCAATGTTTCCAGAATTCGTAAGCTTTTTGCTCATATTTATCTTGAATTTGTTTATGTCCAGCTCGTCTATTAATGATTTTGAAGTCCTAATGTTGAGTTATTATACTGATCAAAAACTTATTTCGCGTCTATTCCTGTGTTAGATGCATTAAAATGTATTTAGTAGAAGAATTGAGAGTTGTAAGTGGTTGAGTATATAATATGGAAGGATTGCTAATATTTATAGCTGCGGTGTTGAATGTTGTAGCATGACCATAGCTTAACCAGGTTATAGAACGAGAACTGCTCAATGAAAAGTTTGAAAATCAGATAATTGCAAAAGTAGTTGAGAAGAGCACGGAGTGGTGAATTGATCTTGTATTGTGGAATAGTGTTTTGGCAGATTTAAACATGTGGAGGCTGATAACAGGAGTAAATGAGAGATGAAGGGCTTTTTATAGTATGAATTGCATTGATGTTGTGGAATGAGCTTTTGCAAGAAGTATCGTAGTACAAGGGAAAATTTAACCTTGACAAGTCATAATGGCAACTTGGAGCTTCAAGATTCTGTTTTTCTTTTACAATTAGGATGTAGTTTCTTAAGTTTGACTGTTTAGGATGTAGTTCTACATGCATTGAGAAAAATTTGTGCTTTATTGCCTTAGAAGAAGTTGGTCTTCCATGTGTCCTTAGGGGTCACATACTTCGAAACTCTCGTCATCAGAACAGAAGATTGTTAGGTATCATGTATCAGAAAGAATGCCTTTGGATCTTCCATATGTAGAGATTACAAGTAATTTTTATGTCTGTCTGCTGGTAATTTATCCTGCTTTCTGGTACAAAAAGATTTTGACTCTGGTTTTGGTGAGTATGGAATCACTTATGGAATGGATGGGTGTTTCATTTCTCAATAGAATATAAAATGACAGCTTAATGGCCGCTGTCATTGTTATTGACAGTATGTTCATTATTATCGTTGATGTCTACTCTTATTCTGAAACCCTTGGAATTTAATTCATAAAAGTGATTGAGCAATTTATTGTATGGTTTTCTGAGATGCTGCTCTTGTTTAGTCTGTGAGCAGGCATATTCTATGGCCCAGAATTTGGATCCCAACAGCGATGGTAGAGGTGTTCTTCAGTTTAAGACTGGTTTAATGTCCGTCATCAAGGTACGCTCTTGGGTTTGAACACTTTAGATTGGTTCTATGTTTTCTAAAGGAAATAATTTATAGATTTTTGCTGCCATGTGACCTTTATACATGCAGGTATGCACAGATAAAAGGAATAGTGCTAGTGGTGAACAATTACCTTGCTCTCTGCAGGGATATGTAGACTTATGAGAAATTGAGAATAATTGTTGGAATATTGTTCTTTTGGCTTACTTTGGTGTATCGCAATGCAGTGCTTTAATTTTTTCAACCTTGCTTTTTAGGATTTGAGTTCTTAAAGATGAGAATGTGAAGAAACTGTTGATATTTGTGCAGCAAAAACTTGCCAAGAAGGATGGTACACCGCTTGATCGTAGTCGTGATATTGAACATTTGTGGGAATTTTACCAGCGCTACAAAAGACGAAATAGAGTAGACGATATCCAAAAAGAGGAGCAAAAATGGCGTGAATCTGGAACCTTTAGTGCTAATGTTGGAGTGTACGTCCTTCATATGCTTGTCTTGGTTTTCTCAATTTTACTTGTATCTTATCATATGATGGCTTGACAAATTAGACCTTTGCCCAATATGGTACTCTGAAATCATGATTATCACTATATGTCTGATTTTGCATTTTAAAATATGGATGATATTTTTGCCTTACATGACATGAGAAACTGAGAGGATGTGAAATTTGGAGTTAGTTTGCACATTTCAAATTGGGCATGAATACGTATCTGTGGTTGAATATTCAATGAAAGTTAAGTAGTTGAGAAACCTTGCTACAAAGACTAGGATTTGGTATTTGATAGTAGAGAAGAATTGTATATTTTGTCCATTTGTTTATGTTTTAGTATAGCAGAGTGTTGTCACTAATCTGAGGTGGAATATCATATCTGCTTTTTTTTGCTATTATTTGAAGCATCTCAAGTATAACTTGTGTGGTTCTTATGCATGAATGTTGTGGTATTCTTCTTTCAGAACTCATTTATAGATTGCTTCTGTTTACTTACAAAAGCTGTAATATGCTTAGTAATTGAATTTATTTATCTATATCAAATTGTTTTAGCTTATCAGAAATGAGAAAGGTCATTGCCACCTTGAAGGCTCTAGTTGAAGTGATGGAGGCATTAAGTAAAGATGCTCCTGAAGGGGTGGGAAAGCGTATTCAGGACGAGGTACTTATGCTTTACTTTATTTCTTTTGTCTGTGAAATCAGGAAGCTTTTCCTTGTGCAATATCATAAAATATAGCTATATCTGTTTTTATTGTTGGTTTTTGTATTCAAAGTGTATGTTTTTAGGTATTCACTGCATCCATACTTCAGCTTACTAAAATTTTCCTGATCATCTTTTTTGGCAAACATATTAGCTCTGATTACGTTGCTAAATGAAGCAACAGTAATATATACATGTGTGGTTGGGTTTTTGGTCTTTATAGAGTCCTCAAAGAAAGCTAGTTTAGTAGTATCTGGTAATATGTATGTTTAATATGTAGCTGAGATTTGAATGGCTTTTCTTCTTCTGGCGTTGTTATGCTGTTACACTTTTTGGTGTTTTTACTTCAGTTAAGAAGGATCAAAAAGTCAGATGCAACTTTATCTGCGGAGCTCACACCATACAATATCATCCCTTTGGAAGCGCCCGTATTAACCAATGCTATTGGATTTTTCCCTGAGGTAAGCTGGGAATTGAAAGGCAGAAAGAACTGGAGGAGTTTTTTTTTTTTTTTTTTTTGTGCTGCCATTTATTGTATGATTTAGTGTCAGAGCAAACTCTGCTTGATGATATCATGTTGCTAATGACTGGCTATATCTTGAGTACACCGTATTATGGTAGTCATCCTATCGATTATGTTGTGGAGGCATTTGAAGGCATTTTTACATGTTACTGTATTTTAATGAATAATTTGGTTACTCTTTATTTTCTGTCTAGGTGCGAGGTGCTATATCAGCTATTAAATACACTGAACAGTTCCCTCAGCTTCCAGATGATTTTGAGATTTCTGGACAACGGGATCCGGACATGTTTGATCTTTTGGAATATGTATTTGGTTTTCAGGTTTGGTGTTTCTCTTACATCTCATAAGATAAAAATGTTTGATTGCATCTGTCTATTGTTCCTTATTGAGGTTCAAATGTTGAGTCATCAGCAATGTGGATGCTTCATACTTCCTGTTATTGTGTGATTATGAAAGAATTTCCACCTCATATCACGTTTTCTTTTTAATGTTTGTGATTTTTGAAAGGTTAAAAGTATTTTGTCATTTGCTACTAACAATATGTAATTTGTCACTCACAATGTGTGTGTGTCTTGCTGACTTTCCAGTGAAAGATTTTGTATTGTAGGAATCCATTGAAACTATAAACTTCTGCATCTTTTTGGAAAATTAGATGTGGTCAAATTGAACTATTTTTTTGCAGAGGAAATGAGATATAAGGGTCAAGCTTAATTACTGGCTCATGAGGAAGAGCTGCAGTAGCTTCATCTAATGTCTTTTTTGCCTTATTTACTGTTTTTGGTGAAAAAAGCCTCTCCAAGGGGATGGAACAAGTAGAAGCGGAAAAAGACACATCAACTTTCTAACAGAGTTGGTTTTTTCAACTGCTGATTTCTATAAGATGATGGATAGAAATTTCACCAAGAAGTATAAAAGAGAAGCATTTATGACTTAAAATTTGATGACTTAAAATTCTCAAAGAAATCAAATTCAAGGTTATGGAAAAAGTTCCAGATTCCTTTCATATCCCCATTTTGTGTAGTTGTTGGAAGTCCTTGCAGCTCAAAGGTTGGTGAGAAGACAGAAGTTTTCATGGTTGCATCACAAGCTTGACTAATTGTCTATAGATTTTTTACCCTGTCCAAATTACCCAGAATAATCTTCAATAGGTTCATTGCAATGAAATTGTTTCTTGGTTCCATGGCTCTGAAACCTTTTTTCGTAAATTTTGACAAATTTTCTATACATTGCCACGCTTCATGAGTAGTACTGGATGAATTTTCTAAAACCTTTGGCCTATTTAGAACAGGTTGAAAGGTGCCTATCAGTTTGTTTTGCTTGCTTTTACATTCTACATAAATCTAGATAAGTAATTTTTTCAGAAGCATCACAGTTGTGAAAATTTTGATGGATGCTGGAACCATTGGCTTCCAAATCAGTTTGTCTAGATCAATAGGATGAGCATATTAGAATCTACCAAGTGCAGGATTATTGCGAGGAAAAAGGCCAGCATCATTTTCTAACTGCAAGAATCAAGAATATAGATTTTGGTGGTCTCATTAGATTCTTTGGATTTTTTCGTTGTGAGATTTCTAGAAAAGTCTAACATAGAAGAGAAATTTAGATGACCAAGACAGGAGAAAAATGATAAGTGTCTGTATGTAGTTATGATAGATCAATTTTTTTGGCAGTGATTTGCTTAAAGAATCCTTGCCAATCCATTGGTCTTTGCGGAACAAACCTTAGAACTGTGCTCAACCATGGCTAGCTTGGCTCATCGATTAGTTGATTAAGCATTTCAGGTTTAGGCTTTCTCAGATACTAAATGAGCAGGCCATTACTTTGTTCAGTCAGTTAACAGTAAAAAGTTATTTTTAAGCTCCCATCGGTAAGTTATGTAAAGCTAAAATTTGAATTGGAGCTATATTCTTGATTAATGCACCAGGCTTAATTATTGCTCAAGGCCATTATGGCTCATTTAATAGTTTTCTGTTTTGGACATTTTCATATGTTGCCAAAATTGTTCTCGACCATGTAATAAATGACAATAATCGGTGCACTGTACTAAACATAAAAGTTTGATGTAATAAATACAACTGCAAAATTTAGTTGAAAAGCTTAACTGATATTAAGTGGGATGTGAAGTTAACTTTTTAAAGTTGTAATGATTAGCATTATCCATCTCTCCATTTACTTAATGGTTTCATTTTAAGTGCTAAAATGAGTATTAAACGGTATTCAACTTGGGCTTTACGTAAGAGCTACCACAGCAGAACAAACATGCTTATGAATCTAAGGAACTGGTTGCTGAATTGCTAGAGTTTGTATATTACCGACAGTTGAGAAGTATCCCACTGTGAACTTGATGAGAAAAGGTAGTATTGATACAACTGAAATGTAAGATTGTCATACTTTGACAATCATAAGATGAACTTTCTTATTTCCAAAGAAGAGCCTTTTCTTCTTAATAAAACATGCGATAGATTCTAAGTAGGTTAATCTATGGTTTACTTCCTTTTTCTGTCATCTTATAGAGGTTGTGAGAGATTTTAATTTAAGAATTAGCATTTTTGTGTTCTAGGCAAAGCCTGCTGCACATAATCTCATTTTGGAGCAAAAAGATGCGATTTTGATCTACAATTTGTTAATTTAATCTCTCTGCCATTTCTGTCTTTTGATGTTTAGGAAACAAGGATCATTTGTATGTGACTTGTTCCTTTTGCAATGTCTACTGTGCTACATATTCATCTGTGAATAAGGATTAAAGTTTTTTATTTGCAGAAAGACAATGTAAGGAATCAGCGTGAGAATGTTGTCCTTGCTCTAGCCAATGCACAGTCACGACTTAGCTTACCTTTTGAAGCTGATCCTGTGAGTTAGGCTGTTGACCTTGAAGATTTATCTATTTGTTTGGTTTCTTTCATTTACAATGCACTTAATTTTTAGGTCTACTTTCTCATGCTATTTTGATATTATCATCATCCTGATTTAATTAGAAGTTCAGTTGGTATATTTGCATGCAAATATGGAAATCTCCTTGTTCTTGCTTTTTACATTTTTAAGTTAGAAAAGTTCAGCGGGAACTGAGGTACATTTAGATGTTGTTATACAGTAGTTCCTGGCCTAGTATTTTGGAGCTTCGAGAGTTTCTGAAGGGGTATCTCTATTGCTCAAGGAATGGACATGCTATTTTATACCCTGTTCTTAGAATGCTGCTTGCTGTTAGTCAAATACATGGTATATGCCGTTCAGGATGTTAGGCATCATTAACATGGTGACGTGTACTTCCTTTGTTCATAACTCTCACTTGGATGTAAAGATGTGGGGATGAGAAAGAAATGAAGTTCTCAAAATGTACAATGAAACTCGAACATGGAAGTATTTCATGACCATGAAATGTTGATAATTTAGGATTGGGCGTTAAATATCCTATGTATGAGAGACCCTAAGTATGGCACATCATTTGTGTTGCATCATAGTCTTGCTTGAGACTGTTAAGACTGTCATCACTTTTGTTTCTCTGGAATAATGCTGCAACATCAGAGGAATGGTCTCTCTGACAGTTGAAAGCCTTTGGTAATTGTGTTGGGTGTTGTTTGCAAGGGATCTTTTGGGTGTATAAATCTTAGGGTAAAATACGTAAAACCCCCATGTGGTTAAGGAAATTGACACGAAACTTCCTCATTGTTTAAAAACTCCCACATAACCTCCTTGTGCTTTGGACTAATTTGGAAAATGGATGGAAATCATCCAAATTAACGGCGTTTGAGATGCACTCGTGTATTAAGGGAGTTTCAAGTGATCTTGTCAAGGACAATTTAGTATTTTGCAGTGTTTTGTCATTTTCTTTTTTTTTTTTTGTTTATTTTCCTTCTCCATTTCTTCCCTGCTCGCAACCAAACTGGTCAATAACACCAAAATGGTCAACGACACTGGTGAACACCAATCATCATCAGTACCGCCACTGATCACCAGTAGCTCCACCATCACCACCAATCACCAGCAACTCTACCACCAATCATCACTGATTTCAACACTCAATGATCCCAAAATAACACCAAAAATTTTCCAATTAGATAGAGCACAAAATAACAATAAAAATTCTCAATCTAATAGTCTCAAAAAATTAACAAAAAGTTCTCGATCAATTGATCCCAACCTAACACCAATTGATCGTGAATGCAAAGAAGCAGAATAGCGGCCCTCCGGGGAGAGGGGATTGGGAAAAACAACACCAACAACAACAAGTACCATTCCTTCAGAGATCGATTCTGATTCAGCAGCAGAGACAGTAGCGAGAATCAAGAATGGAAGAATCAAACGGGCACGGCAAAGCTTGGTACTTCGATGCCCGAGTCCCATGCCTGATTGGATGGTACGGGAATGGCTCACGAAGAGAAATCACCAAGCTATCCTTCTTCAACAATCAGCGAGAAAGAAGATGTAGCTCGGGGCGAGGGAAGGGGATTTCACTCCTGAGTTAGCTAGTGGGGGAGACTGTCTTTAGATAGAGAATGCTGCTGTGCCGGAATCCAAGATGGCGAACAAGGCGAGGCCGATAGACCTCAGCCGATCCACCGTATAAAAGGCTGAGTGCCTAGAGCATCCAAAGAGAATGGTATGAAGGCCTTTGATGCCAATATGCTGCTGATTCCACTTCAAATAAGGCAATGGACGGGTTGAGTTCCCTGGCTCCGTCTTAGCTCCGAAGCTAGGAAGCTCGAAGATGGTATGTGGGATGAAGCCGGAATGACCGCAAAGCCCAGAACGTTCTGACATTTCCTTGAAGAAGATGATACATCTTATAAAATTTCAAATGAGCCCCTTAGTTCTACCTTTGTTTCAAATGAAGGAAGAAAGTTTTTAAAACTTTAATTGAGCCCTGAGTTAAACTTCGATTCAGTTTGTAAATAGGGTTAATATAGGAAATTTACATCTTTCTGTCAATTTGGATGATTTCCGTCTATTTTCCAAATTAGTCCAAAGCACAAGGAGGTTATGTGGGAGTTTTTAAACAATGAGGAAGTTTCGTGTCAATTTCCTTAACCACAGGGGGGTTTTATGTATTTTACCCTAAATCTTATCTTGTTTGGTTGGGGGCATACTTTGCATGGTGTTTATCTTTCTATTTTGCATGAACAAATTTCGTAAGCTTCACACAATATCATGTTTCAATTTTTTTATTGAATTCTCTCTGCCATAAGATTTTTGGATATACTGTTCTTTGAGATGGAATGTTGTATGTTTCAGCCAAGCATTTGTGAAATATTAGTTTGAAAGAAATCTTTTAGTAATCGTACATCTTTCATTTGAAGGACAATTGTTGGAGTAAATGTAAAGTTGCTTTATTTTGAATTGAGACCTGAGGTTGATCTATGATATAAGCAGTCTCTTTGCATGCAAGGTAGGCATATGTGGTTCTAGTATCTAAACCCCTTGAACTTAAATCTTCTTTTTCTTCATCTATGCAATATTTTCTTGAACATAGTCTTGGGCTCGAGAAAAAAAAAGAAAAATGGATCTGCATGGAGCCAGAAGAAAGCTATTTTTATGATTTTTTCCTCTTTTTCCCTATTTGGAGGCGCCCATCAAAACATTGATTTATATGTATATTTATTCGTTCTTCAGCTCAACCACTGTCTTTCAATTGATGCACATATGCATGGTAAAAATGTTTTGACTCTTAGTGGTCAAGATGTCTTATAATCAAATTCAAAGTTCAAACACTGAAAATTTGGTAATTTGATAGTTTTTTTAAAGGGAATTGGTGGAAATTTTTCAAGGTGTTGTTGTTAGGACTCTGTTTTAGATTTTCACGCTTAAAAAACTTAAAAAGGAAGATTTTATTAGGAGCATCTCATACTTTTTGTGTTCATTCGGTGTATTCATGTTTTGATATTCACCAACTGTATTGAGGAAAGTGTTTGCTTCAAGGGATGAAATTTTGAAAACCCAGTAAAGCAGATTGAACAGAATTAAGAGATCTTGTGAAAGAAAAAAGTTGAACATTAATTATCTAGGAGCCATGCCTTTGCTATAATCTGGACATGAGATTTGCACAAATTTTAAGTTTAGATATTGTGAAATGGTTGACATTTTGTTTCAATGCTCATAGTAGTTATTCATGTGGAATACTAGGCTATTGTTTGGTACCAAAGTTCAATTTTGAGTTTATAGAATCGGGACAGTGCCAATGTTTACAAAGATAAAGTATTTATTTTCCTGATATATCTAGCCTTTGAAAATGCTACATGGAAAAAATGTCAATGGATATTTAAGAGCAAATGCCTGAAAGAAGTGCTGAAACAGAATCTTTTGATGTTGAATCATGTCTTCATTTTGGGTCAGCAAATGGCAAAACACCTTCCAAACCTATTCAACTCGGAAATCTGATTGCGTCCAAAAATGGATTGGTAAACAGGCACCTAGATTGGTTGCTTAGTCTCCTTGAATTCTTGTTTGTCTGTTCATTTGTTACCTCAAATCCCTTTTGCCCTTTTCATATATGCTTAGTTATCCATCTATTAACATCATGTGCAAATTGATATAAACTACATGCGATTCCATTGCTTCATTAGTGCAAATTTATTTTATGCTTTTTGAGTAAATAGAAGGTAATCCATTGTATGTCCTTTGCAGAAAATTGATGAAAAGGCTGTAAAAGAGGTCTTCTTGAAGGTGTTGGATAATTACATAAAATGGTGCAGATATTTGCGGATTCGTCTTGTGTACAATAGGTGTACTTTGCACTCTGAAGAATTTGTAGCCTTTTTACTAAGTAGATTTATCTTATTTCATGTATTCAGCTTATGTAAAGAAAATTTTGCACTTGTGGTGTTGATAAGATAATTCTCATCTTATAGTGCCAGTAATCAGTTCTAAGCCTATTCTCTTTCAGTTTGGAAGCCATCAATAGGGACAGGAAGCTTTTTCTTGTTTCTCTGTACTTCTGCATATGGGGTGAAGCAGCAAATGTCCGATTTCTTCCTGAATGTATCTGTTATATATTCCACCATGTAAGTACTTAATGCTTTTTTGTCTATGCTGTTTGTTTGCGTGACATGCTTTGTTAGGAGTTTTACTGTTTCTATGGTTCTAAAGATTTTCTGTTGGTCCTAAAGAATATTACTGTGTGTTAGGCAGCATGATTTGGACCTGGTTGTCTGTGGATGCCACGAGGCATTTCAGACCCAAATCCACTTTTATCTCTCACTGTCGTCTAGTATGTATGATGGTGATATTTGTTATCCAAGTCTAAATTCAGTTCTGAGTTCTGAACCATCAAATTTACAAACTTGAAATTTGTGAGGTAAATCCATGAAGTGTTCACCTTATCTTTTTGGCAATGGAATTGACTTGATGAAATTTGCTATTACATGTTCTATATGTATAGACGATTGTGGGATATTGATCAAATAAGTCAAATAAGTGCACTAAAATCGAAACTGAGGAAGATCTCTAGTTGAAAGCTCTCAGTCTTCCGGTCACGAAACAACATCGATGAAGGCATGTGGGTGCACTATTCCATGGTGGGGATTGTAGCTTTCTATAAATTTCCCATTTGTCATTTAGTGACTGAACTTTGCTTATTCATTTTTTTGAGGATTGACGAATCAAATGATATTTCTGTTCCAACTTTTGCCTCTTCTTCTCCCGCTGAATCAAATCTTTCCTTGCTGTAATGGTTCAGTTCCTATTAGTGTCCGTAATACAAGTTGAATCCCAGATTTATGTGTTGGATTCCGTTCACCTTGTGGTTGGGAACTAATGGTCGGCTCTGTGTACAAAGATTTTGGATTTGTTCACAATGATCAAATTATATTTCCTCTTTTCCAGCCACTCTTGATACAATTTTTAAATATCGGCCAGCAAAGCTTCTTGTCACAAATGGTAAAAGTTTGGAAAGAATGAAGAAGAGCATCTTGAGGATAGTAAGAAAGAATCCACTTTTGGTCAATTGAGATACTGCTTCTGACTCAGTTCCACTCCTCATTTCTATTTGTCTTTAGAGCCTTCCAATTGCATGTTTTCCCATACGAGATAAAAAAGTAATAAAGTTAGCATCCTGAAACTCGGTACTGGTCAAAATTGTGCATTAAAAATCATGGGGAGCTTATTGTGCATGGCTTTTTTGATTTATTGAGAGAATCTATGCAGATGGCTAGGGAATTGGATGCTATCTTGGATCGCGGAGAAGCTGACCCTGCTCCAAGTTGTACAAACGAAGACGGTGTGGTGTCCTACCTCAAGCAAGTCATCTGTCCTATATATGAGACAATGCAGGATGTGAGTAAACTTTGTGCTTTATGGCTATATCTCTATAGTTTATTTAATATGTCTTACACCTTAGATGAACTTAATGTGTACCAAAACATGTCTGATATGATCATGTATATGTGGTTTCTGGGCCCTTTTCTTTTTATTTATTTTTTGGTTTGATAGATCATGTTTCTTTGTTGAATTACAGATTTTTTTAAAGCTTGAATTTGTGTGTGTTGTGCGGAAATTTATTTTTACCTGCTTGCTATTGAAACTTAAATATGTTGTGGAACATATCTGCCTTGAATAATGTGGATTAATGCTGCAAGCTTCAATTTTTGTTGATATTACTCTGAGTATTGTCCTCTTCATTCTTGTGTAATCTCGCTCTCTCGAAAGAATTCCTCTGTTGAATCATGAAGGGATCATGGATATTGGTTTTTGGATTTTTCTTATGTATGCTATTAGCATAAAAATTTCTTTATTCATACTGGTCTCAATTTACCTCTCATGTACAATGAGATCATGGAAAATCTCCCATCTGATTTTGTTCTAAGTATCTAGTGCGTAGAATTTTTTTACAGTGACAATGCTTAGGGTTTATCCTTTTAAAATTTCTTCATTCTTTGTTTTAGAATAAGGTTTAATGCTTAATTGGAAGAAATAAAATAGGGGTCATTGGGTTTGTTGTTGGTCTCTACTTCATGTTTTCTCTCAGTATTCTTCTAGTTTTGATCTACTGACTCTATGCATGAATGAGGCTTACTAGAATATAAGGTTGCTTGCACACCGTAATCATGTAATTAACCTTTCATCTGATTGAGCTTTGACATTTAACAATTTTTCCTGTAAAACCAAATATGTACTTCCTAATACCTACTGCAGCAGCTAATAGGTGGAGCTCAATAGGTCATTTGGGATTGCAGTGGCTTATGCTAAAGCAATTTTTGCTTGAGCTTTTTAAAAAAAGTGGTGCTTCACAAAAGTTCATAGTCCTGTTGTTTGGGAGCATATTGGCCTAAGTACTTTTTCTGTTTGATATTGCTTGAGTTTGAATTTTTAAAATACGTTTGTGTCTTAGTTTTAAGTTTATGATAAAACAGGTGAAGTTGACTTGTAATTCTTAAAAAAAGAAAAGCTATTCCAAAAGCAGCAGTTTTGAGGTTGTACTAAAAGTGCTTCTAATAACTGGTAACCCTATCCTGAAGTTACAAAATGATGCTTATCAAATCAAACACTTTAAAAGAGCCTTAATCATTTAGAAGTACTTTTAGCAAAAGCTCAGTATCATGGGCACCAAACTTTATGCTGCATGGACTTTGGCTACAACCAAAAC
Organism: Coffea eugenioides; assembly: GCF_003713205.1. Lineage (NCBI taxonomy): Eukaryota > Viridiplantae > Streptophyta > Magnoliopsida > Gentianales > Rubiaceae > Coffea > Coffea eugenioides. The sequence continues at coordinate 10,897,158 of NC_040038.1, read as the reverse complement.
TGTTTTTGTTTTATTGTTGTTGATTCTAGGAAAATGGTTCTGCTTTGTACTTTGTTATGTTGGATTGCCAGCCATTGGCCCACTCACTTTTACTTGAATCAGGAATATCAACTTGATCTTAGCAACTTTAAGTTGAATTAATGCGGTCTTTCACCTACTATCTTTCTATTTGCAAGATGCTTTAAAAGGAGTTTTCCTAATCAAGCTCTAGTTTGATGCCAGTCTGATGCTGCCTAAAAACATTGCTCTTGCAGATATATATTTACTACTATAAGTCTATAATTCTTGTGGCTTTTTGAATGACTTTATAGTTGTGTAAGCAATTGGTACCAACTCTTTTTATGTGGTTGTCAAAATTTTGATGCTAATAACATAAAAAAGTAAAGCAGATCTCTCTTTTCCCTCATCAATATGTGATGTTTGTGTCATGTTTAGGCTGCCTATATGCGCATAAATATTGTATTCTTAAATTTACCATTAGTCATGGAAACACGCCTTTGGCATTTATGAGATTTAACTTTCATAAGGTTCATATCTAGTTGCTCCTTGTTATTTGTAGGCAATCACTGTTGTAACAGTGTATATGAATATCATTCATCGATCATCTTTTATGGGGTGAAAGTGAAATATAAGTTTTCTGAATTTGAGTTCAAACGATTTTCATCTATTAAAGTACCCTTTTAAGTCTGCCAAACACTCATTTGTTTTTCTTTGCTGCATTTGTGTTTGTTCTCTCTTTTCTTCATCTTAGGAAGCACAAGGAGGAAATACTGGGAAAGCCCATTCAGAGTGGCGGAACTATGACGACTTCAATGAATATTTCTGGTTTGATTTTTCTTGATATTATCGTGGACTTTTGAATGCGATTTCATTGCCTCTGCTTCATCTATGGTTTCTTGCTGATAGGTCTCCGGCTTGCTTTGAGTTGAGCTGGCCCATCAAGAAGGATTCTTCATTCCTGTTGAAGCCTAAAGGGAGGAAAAGGGTTGGTATCAGCTATGATTAGTATTACCATACTCCAATGTTTTCTTCGTTGTGTCATCTGAAGTATTTAAATCATAAACTATTTTCACATAACCTTAATTTTTTCAGATGTGTTGGAAACAAAAGAGGGAACTAATCTTTTCTCCTTTTTTTTTAATTATTTTTTCCTACTGTTGTGTCATGGGTAATTCTGGGTATGAGGAAATGGGGAAGAATTGAGATTATGACTACTGCACCTGTGATGCGTCATTTCCTCAGAGTTGATGTTGTTTCTCTTAGCTTGCTGAGTTGCTATTGGCAGCTTATGAACCAAATCACTTTGTTTAATCCTTTGGCTTAGCTGCTTTACATAAGTAGTTTGAGCGTACATGCATTACATGTGTGACAGGTCACTTTTTGTGATGAAAATTTGGGTATTATTTACCCTGTAAGATTAGTAAGAAGGAGAAAATACAGAAGTATTTTTTTGGGTTGAAATTTATTAACATTTGAATAATGGGTGTATTTTATTTACTTAATTGGTAACAGTTTCATGTAAACAGTACCTTTTTCCATAAAAGAAAAACCATTGCCAACTTATAATGAAGTTTTGTTCAAACGCAAACTGAAGTTATTGTATTGCAACAAAAGAGCAAACATTTTGCTATTAAAATTACAGTTTACTAAAGTTATTTCATGCGACAAAGATTCATGTTTTTCATGTGTATAAAAATCCTGTTTTGATTCTAAATTATATCCTAGATAATGTTATCTTTGTATTTTGTCCATTTGGCCTATCCTTTTCCACTCTTTTAATTGCGTTACTTCTGGTTAAATTTCATTGATATTCTCCCTAACCTTAAATATATGGTCGATGCATCAAATGGTTGATTTCCCTATGATTTGGAATATTTGTATAATAGAAGGGAAATCTTTAAAACTCTGAACTTTAGATAATCTAAAACATCTTAAACACATATAGCTCATCTTAATTTGAATATGAACTTTACCTAGGTTTTCAGGTATAATTGTAGGAAAGGCAACAAAGAAACTATGAAAAATTAAATGCATTTTTCCTAAATTGAATTAACTTACTATCATATGGGAAAAATAGTTGAATGACTTCATATTATAGTTTAGCATCAAGTATGCTAAACTAAATCTCAATAGGCATTGAAACATTATGTTCATTTTGATGTAAGAATGAAAAGATTTAAACATTACTGAGAATCATTGTGTAAAATTTTGCCTAAAAGCAAATTATATTTGTGTCTATGCCCCTGAGGAAGCTAGTATAGATTGTTAAGATAGCGTTGCTTAAAAATTTCACTTTGTTAAAGTTTCTTAGAAGTTGAGTAAAGTTAGATAGGCTTCAAAGGCCTCATCTCAGAAAACCTAATTGTTGGAAGGCATGTTATATCCCCATAAATGTAAACTGGAACTAAGTTGACTTTTGTGCTTGTTTCAAAGAGGGGAGTTAGGAGGCAAAACTTTTTTCTGATCACACAACAGAAAAAGATAAATAATTAGTTTCACATTCATTGCTCTCCTTTTGTTTTAAATGCTGTAAGTTGCTCTGCTTAGAAAAAGTTTGAATTTTGATTTTCTTAGTGCAACCTTGAGGTGGCTTGTGCTCCAATATTCGTGCTCATTGCTCCAAGTAAATGCTTGTGAACCAAGGTTATACTACTATCCAAATGAACTTAGCTAGACTAATGTCATGCAGTTGACATCTAAGACAACATAGTGAGCAAGCCAAAATATCCTCAGCATCTTATTATTTTACTTCATTGAATATAGGACTTTCGGACACAAAGTTGTACACTTTATAGTTTATACTTATGTGGTTTTTGGTGAATTTGACAATATATACATGTTCGCTTGCTGGTGATTTCTGCATCAAGGGTTGATTATCTTGAAAATGTATGCATTGAATTTCAAGCCTTTATATATTTGTTCGCTGAATTAGATTGAGTTCAAATTAGGCCATCACAAGTCCGTGTCCAACCTAAATGGATGAAAGGCACCTTATTAAGTCTAGAAATCTTGGGCCAAAATTATCTCCCTTATATCACTGCTAAACGGTTATCTGAAAGTGACAATTTTTATAAGTGAGCACAAATTGTATGATTACTGACCACAAATGGAAAGGTAAACTTTATTTTGCAATAATATCTACGTCGTCCTTTGCAACTATAGGCCACCAAGAAGATGATCTTTGTGGACTTATTTCAACTAAGTTGCTCACACTTGCAACTCAACTGCAGTTGATCAGAACTCCATTTAAATAGTTGTACTGGAATAAGCATTCAATTGTGGAGAGGATTGGCTTGATTTATAGCTGGTTACTAGGTTGTAATATCGGAGGAAGTTAAAAACGATGCAAATTCAAATAAAACGTGAATCTTTTATCAATTAATTAATATTGAATTGGCTTTAACTTTTGATTATCAAGCCATTGTTTTCTATTATTACAAATATGAGAGTGCAGACCCAGTACTCTGATGCAGAATTTCATAGGCTGTCATAACTCAAATTAAGTACAGAAGAATGTCAAAAAGAAAATTCAATTACCAGTTTAGTAATTGTGTTAGTAAGAAAGATGTGGATACAGGTTTCAAAATTAGAATAAGACTCTAATTCTTCTTCCTGTGTTCATCTATAGATATCGGAGTTACGGCTTAACAGTATTTACCAAGGTTTCAAAGCCTCACATGTGTTTGTCTTGCCAAGAAATTTTCTTGTTCTTGTTGCCTGATATCAATTCTTAAAATGATCAAACCTAAAAGCCATATTATATCTGATTTTTGCATTCTTGTTTGATGTGTACTATGGAAAACTTCTTCCTCAAGAATATCCTTTCAATTTAAAATTTTATGCCTTAATAAAATGAAGGAAATTTAATTAAATAGAACTATATTCCTAAAAATGAACCTCAATGTTGGTATTACAGAAGTAACCTGAAAATTACAGAAGGGGCTTTCAATTGTGGAGACATAATGCAGCCATTGATATTTATAGGAGGGCATTGAGGAAACAAAAATCTAAATCACCTGACTCAAACTCCCACTTTTAATTAAATAAATGCTGTTGTACAGTACAGAAGTGATTTGCCATCAAAAACAGAGTTCAGAGCTGTAGCTTAGTAGTTAACCAGCGTTATGGAGCCTGAAGTTCTATATCATCTTGTCACTGGAATTAGCATTGGAGTTGTTGGACTGTGTCGGTTCCCTGGGAAGTTCATTTAGTCATCCAATACTGAGTCACTTTAACACTGATGATTTTATGCTTGGCTGCATTGATTTGCATTCAGCTCTGGTGTGTATTATGAAGCTAACAGTAAGTCAAATTCTTGGCTGTGCTGTACTTGGTTGCTTACTATTGTTCTTAACTGAACTTCTATAATGCTTGTAATTATAATCAAGCATTTCTGTGACTTGATCTTGTGTATATTCTTTTATGGGGTAAATGTTTTAGCTTCTGCTTGATCTTTATGTCATAACTTTACCTTTTGTCTTAATTTATCTACTTGTGCAGACAGGTAAAAGCACATTTGTCGAGCATCGGACTTTTCTTCACTTGTATCAAAGTTTTCATCGTATGTGGATATTTTTGGCTGTAATGTTTCAGGTCATTTCCACATCCAGTGTTTTTTTTTATGAGATGTTGAATCGTTGATTGTTCCCTGCATAATCTGGAATACTCTGATTTCAGATCTTGACCATTATTGCCTTTAATGGTGGAAAAATTAATCTCAATACTTTCAAGACAGTACTTAGTGTGGGTCCAACATTTGCAATCATGAATTTTGTGGAAAGTAAGTTATGCTCTGCTACAGTTTCTAATTTAAATTCTTTGATGAGTTGTGAGATCTTAAACTTACTGTTGCATGCTTGGATCTGTTCATAGGTTCTTTGGATGTCCTACTTATGTTTGGTGCTTATACAACGGCGAGAGCCATGGCTATCTCAAGGCTTGTTATTAGGTTTTTTTGGTGGGGTCTGAGCTCTGTCTTTGTGACATATGTTTATATGTGAGTCTAAACCCTGGTTTTTAGTTTTTCCAACTATATTTGCTGATGCAAAATTGTTGCTGATAACCTATACCAAATTTCAGAAAAGTTTTGCAGGAAAGAAATAAAAATACAGATCCCCTCTACTTTCGGATATATGTCCTGGTTCTGGGCGTTTATGCTGGACTACGACTTATTTTGGCCCTCTTCTTGAAAATACCAGCGTGTCACACATTTTCTGAAATGGCTGATCAGTCGTTCTTTCAGTTTTTCAAGTGGATCTATCAGGTAACAATATGGATCTGAGCAATGGTGCACTTCAAATTTTTCTTGAACCATTCCAATTGTTATTGTGCTTGAATAAATTGACAGGAGCGATATTTTGTTGGCCGAGGTCTTGTTGAAAAAACAACTGACTATTTAAGGTTTGTTTTTTTCCTCTTTGGACCTTGATTTTGGTGCCTAGGTTTTTTATTTTTTAACCTATGACATACACAAGACTGTAGTTCTGGCCTTACTGCATGCAATTGTTTTCTCTAAGTTTTGGTCACGAGTCTTCTATTGGTACAATTACTATCTTTCTGTTGCAATGAAATGTGTCTACTACTATGTGAAATCTCGCCTTGTCAAAAGGATGCTTTAGTTATTTCCATGGATCACATCTGTTAGCTGCTTGAAGTCTCTGAATAAAATACATTGGAGTTCCAGAATTTTCTTTAGGTTCAGATTTCTTGGTTACAAATTCTTCCACCACCTAACAAACAACAATGGAAAAAGGAATTGAAAGAGGACTATGTCTTGTGAATGGTTTCCCTTGCTGCTTTTGATAAAACTAAAGCAGACTATGTCCTAAAAAGCTGAATGGTTGCATTACTTTAAGTTATATGCTTAATTAATATACCCGGGGTTTGGTAAAGAATGGGAGACAGTACAGGACTTAAAATTGCTTTCTCATGGTTTTCCACTTTGTGCTATCAAACTAGCATTTATTCAGCTTCTCCATGTTATTCTCATTGGCTGAACTTTTTATGTGAAAACTGCCATTCTTTTACATGAATGGATGGTTAGATGTGCAAATGCAGCATGATGTAACTCATTCTCCACCACTGCCTGTCTTGTTATAGTGCTGCAATGCTGAATTACTTGTGTCTTGTGCTGCTGCAGATATGTGCTTTTCTGGCTGGTAATCTTTGTTTGCAAGTTCACGTTTGCATACTTTCTTCAGGCAAGTCACTTTCGCTGAACTTGACACTCATAAAGCTTGATATTTGGATTAATAAAGTATAGACCATACACTGACTCACAATATGCAAAATTGATATTGTATTATCGCTTACATGTGCTGGGCTAGATCAGAAGAGTGCACCTTATTCTTCTGTTGTTAATTGGTGCAGATTAAACCACTAGTTGAACCGACCAATATCATTGTAAATCTTCCATCCTTGCAATACTCATGGCATGATCTAGTATCAAAGAGTAAGCCTTTTTATGTATTTATCATTTATTTGTCTCATTTGAACTGGATATATTTTTTTCCCATTTAATGTAGTTCTTTTTTAACGGTGGATTTGGATAATTTTATTTATTCATGTCATTATCATCTTATCGAGTTATATACCTTGAGCAGAGTTGCTATACAGGTGTAAAAAGAGATTTGCCAATTAATGCTTAGTCTTGTATATGGTGGTGGGAGGGGTTGGGCCCTTTTCTTAACCCTAAGGCAGTGTTTCTTGTCACCAAATTTCAAGGAATCTGGTTCTGCTTTCACCTTCTGTATTTCAGCAAGAAGAGGAACCGAATTCGTTCTTCTTTTAAATCTTTGCTATAGCTTCCACCGATTTGCTTCTCTGTCGATTAAGCAGACAATTATATGCTTCTAAATTTAGATGGCATCAGTTATCTGTTAATATTACAAGAAGTTATTGTACAATCTACAGAACCAGTCTACTCTTTTTTTTTTTTTTTTGGTGCTTCGAGGGATGTAGCTCCTCATAGTTACTACAACTTATCAGCTCAGATGAAAGTGCAGAATTATTATACTAATTGTTCCCATTTAGTGATTGTTGTGGGGAAATGATACAGAATTGATTCCTGAATAGTTTTGTCTATGTTTTAATTGTTGTTCATGTTCTGTGGCAGGCAATAATAATGCATTGACAGTAGCTAGCCTTTGGACTCCTGTTGTGGCTGTGAGTATTATCTAATTCATTCTGTTTATTCCGATATTCAATAATCATGTGGAACTGGTTTTGTAGCTCTGAGCATCTGAATTTTGAAGCTAGATATGGCTTGACATAGGTGTCTTGGTATTGATAGGATTGCCTGCTGAATGTCTTCTGTTCCTTTTGTCCTTTGTTGAAGTACATGGTTTCCAGCTGTAGAAACATGAAAGAGTCCTGATGGAACAATTCCTTCTGTGTGCTACTTTTTCTTGCTTTTAATTTAACAAAAGAATGTTTGAGCTGTCTTTTAGCCTAGGATTTGATAACAAGAAGAATGATGCAGCGTAAAGTGTGGGTATATAGGAGATGAAAAGGATGGTACACTAAGTGTACCTTCTCCGGCACTTATTAGGTAAATCTGCTAATAAGATTTAAAACATTCAAGAGAAAAAAGCAATAATTGCCTGTCATTGTAACCCCAATTTGATGAAGTGCTCTCTGGTTGCTGAAAATTTGGAGAAGAATAAAGTGATCCCCTCTCCATATTTTTCACTTTGGAATAAAGTACTACTGAAGGTACTGGTTCTGATAAAGGTTTTGCAAAATACGGAACCAAAGTTTTGACTCTTTGTCTGGGCACGTTCTCTTGTTCAGTCAGTTTCTAGTTGCTCTAAAACCTGTAAGAGCATTAATTGATAATATCTGGAGTAGTGGACAAATCAATGAAGTACTAGTCACATAAATACAACTATCAGAGAGCATCAAAAACATATTACCCTGTACAAGATACCAAGTGCCTGTGAGTGGAGACGCAAGAATGCCTGAATCTACCTACCCTCATCTGTCTGTATTTCCAAAGAAATGATATAATGAATCACATTTTGTGAATCTTAGGAATGTGAAGAAGCTAACTTTTCAAGTATTATGTCCTATTGCAATGTAAATTGTTTACCAGTCTCGCATGATATTAACTGCTTGCTTGGCTTCGTTGAGATAATCCACCAGACAAGCTCTGGTGCATTGTTAGGTGAAAATTTTGAGAAAAATTTCAGACTGATGTATAAAGCTGCTTTTAAACTTTCTTATAAGCTGAAAAACCTCACAAGGTGTTGTGCTTTGTTCTTTTGCCAATTTACCCGCTACTTTGATTATCGGTTGTACTAAGTTGTTTCTGTGTTTTTGCTTTGATTTTCTGTATCTGCAGATTTATCTCATGGATATTCACATTTGGTATACTCTGTTGTCTGCAATTGTTGGTGCTGTGATGGGTGCACGGGCTCGTCTAGGAGAGGTACCAATATGTGGCTAGAATTAGCTGGTTTATTTTGTGTAGGAATTATTTTTCTTGGTCATGTCTTTGAAATCTGTGACTGTATGTTACTGTCACTTTGGTTAGCATTATACTTATGCAATCTCAATTATTATTTAAAAAAATTTATTTTGGTAGATCCGTTCAATTCAAATGCTACATAGACGTTTTGAGAGCTTTCCAGAAGCCTTTTTCAAGAATCTGGTCTCTTCCCAGATTAAGAGGTAGCATAAATGTCTTGATCTAACAGAATCTGGTTACCTTGGCAATGCTCGAATTTCTATTACCTCAGTCATTTTGCTGATTATATTTACTGCCTTTTGCAGGATGCCCTTTGACCAACAACATTCGCAGGTAGATTATTACATTAACTTTTTGTTCAAATTTTTGATATCTCTGAGTTAATTTTTGTTGGAGACGAAATAATACTTGAGATGTCAAACTGAATACGAGGCATGAGAAAGATGTTGCAGGTAGATTACTGCATTAAGTTTTTGAATCTGTTTTGTTGCAAAAGCATTTTCCATTAAGTTTTTGAATCTGTTTTGGCACTTGGGTTGTTTGCAATACAATTTCTAGTTGCTGCATATTTTGGGCTTTTCCAGCTAAAGATTATCATGACTTTAACAATCATTGTAAAAGATCAGCTCTACATGTGCTACTGGAAGAAAGAAATGAGTCAGCATGGTGACTCTTGCCAGGCCAGTTCTTCTAGTCTTGGAAAGCTAAATAAAACTTGTGGCAAGATAGTCTGAGGATGTCTGGGGGTCATACCACAATTAGAAAATTCATTTTAGCTTTAGATGGCAGTTATGTTTGACAATTAATTAAAATTTCCTTCTCTCTGTGTTTAGTTTTTGTTAATTCATGCCACTTCTCTAGGTACATATTTGATACTTTGGTCATTAAGTAAAGTGATTTTCGTCTCAATTCAATTTATATTGTTATGACATGACAAGTAGATCATAATAAAGTGAATGACACCTCCAAAAGTGTTTTAGAGTCCTTGGAGCCGCTCCACTAAAGTATTGTGATTTGGATGCTTTAACGTAATTCTATTGCTGGAATTTAACTGCATGTTAAACAAGTCTTGTTCTTCAACTGTTCTGAGTTTGTACTTGTTTATACAACTGTTGTAGTTGCAGCTTTCCTTCTTAGTTTACTTATTTCCTGATTTTGATAATTGCACCAAGGCTCCTTTTAGTTGTCTCTCTGTTTTTCTGTGTTGGGAACATTGGGGGACACCCTCCTGCCCATATGCATGATTAGTTGGAGATGGTCACTAGTTTTTGTTGCTAGTTCTTGTAAATTTTAAAAATGCAATGGGTGCTTTTCCAACAAAATTTACAGTAAGCTCCCAAAAAGCAACCTATAAAGCACACCAATGCCACAGTCACCTCTTCTTCTTCCACCCCCACCACTCTCTCACTTTCCCCACCCAACCTCCCCCAACCAGCCCCAGCACCCTCCACGACCGCTACCGCTCCCCTCCTTCCTCCCCTCTTTCCTCCTTAGCTATGCTAACCTGTCATCAAGGGCATCTGCAATTCCTACCCACTGCTAGTATCTTGTTGCCAAGTGATGAATGGGTTTATTCAAATCGTTTTACAACAAGGGCACTTGTCCTGGATGTTTCCTGAATTAGTAAACTTATTTTCCAAAATTATTTTTGCCGCATCTATTATTGCTCTGAACAGGGATATTTCCTTTCAGGATTCTCATGATAATAACAAAGAGTATGCAGCTATATTTTCTCCATTTTGGAATGAGATCATCAAAAGCTTACGTGAAGAAGATTATATTAGTAATAGGTAAATTGGTGACACTTTTGTACTTGGTGTTGAAAACTTGTGTAACGATTGTATCTCTGAATCCAAATTAATTCTCATTATTGGCATTTGCTAACCCCTGCCCACCACCACTGCATCCTGGTTTCCATTTTATTCCAGAGAGATGGACTTGCTATCAATGCCGAGCAACATAGGAATTATTGGATTGGTTCAATGGCCTCTGTTTCTTCTTAGCAGTAAGGTGTTATCAATTATCTTTATGCTACTCTCTTAATTACTGAAGTACTTGGAGGTGGATGTTCTTTTTGTAAGTATTATTAAGCTGTGTATTTTTCAGATCTTATTGGCAATTGATTTAGCTCTGGATTGCAAAGATACACAAGCAGATCTCTGGAGTAGAATATGCAGGGATGAATACATGGCATATGCTGTTCGGGAGTGCTACTACAGTATTGAAAAAGTTTTACATTCTCTGGTTGATGGGGAAGGGAGACTCTGGTATGACTTTCTTCTAATATTTTTTGTGCATAAAGCTCATATTTAGTTTTATTTTGTTAGATATTTACCATTCCACGTTTACAGATCATTCTTGTTCCTTCTTTTCATTCATTACAGGGTTGAAAGGATATTTCGTGAGATCAACAACAGTATTCAGGAGGGTTCACTTGTGATCACTCTTAATCTTAAGAAGCTTCCTGTTGTTCTATCGCGATTTACAGCACTCACTGGACTGCTGGTAACTTTTCCTTATAAATTAAGGAAACCAATTGATTCAAGAATGATTAACTGATGTAACCAATAAGAAGTGTTATGCTTTTACTTCTGCTGCCATCATTCAACTTGGCAATATCTCTGGTAAAACATGATGCAAACAGCATGGTGTTTTTTCATCCTAGTGATCCTCATTTTGTACCGCATAGGTGGTTTTTCTTCTAAATGCTTGGTACTAGCATATTGCTTTTTCCCCATACTCATGCTAAAAGAAAGCTGTTAAGAGTTATTTCTGAAACACGAGTTGGTAACATGTTGGAATAATAAGAGTTTAGGATACGACTTTGATTGATGTGTTCCTTATATTGCTGTAAATTGCACCTTTGTGGAGTATCATTTTCTCTATGCAAATGTTTTTGGAAAAAATGTTTGAGAAGGTTTCCTGTGTGTTTGTTAATAGTGACATAGAAACAGCACACTTTCAATGATTATACTTTCTATTTCGCTTGCAACTTTTGTCTTCTGTTTATTTGTGTCAAAATTATATTGGCAATCATACTCTGCGCATGCTTCAATTGTGAGACTGCATATAGTACGTCACTTTGTACAATTGACAATCAACTCTACTACTTTCCATACACTGACTGATAATAGTGCAGCGGAACTAAGAAAATGGATGTTTTTGATGTAATGCTCTTAATTGTTTTTACATGTTTATAGTAATAGTTCTTTGTTTGAAACAGCTGGCGATGCTTAATTGTCATCTTTTTCATGTTGATCCGTAGTATATCTTTCCTCATTTATGTTATTCTGATAGCTTTTAAACTGTCATGTTAGATACGAAATAGAACTCCTGATCTGGAAAAAGGTGCTGCCAAAGCTATATTTGATCTGTATGAGGTTGTTACACATGAGCTACTATCATCAGATCTAAGGTTAGTGCTTAAAAACTTTTGCTTATGTAACACACTTTCCATTGCAAGCTTCAAAGAGTAAAACCTTTTTTCTTTTATTTGGCTTAGGGAGCAGCTTGATACATGGAATATATTGGCGAGAGCAAGAAATGAAGGAAGGCTCTTTTCTAGGATAGGGTGGCCCGAGGATCCTGTTGTAAGCATTTAAAACTTGGAATATATGGATTTTTAGGATGTCTCCATGATTAAACCAATGATTCAATCCTTCAATTTTCGCAGAAGGAGCAGGTCAAGAGGTTGCACCTACTTCTCACAGTCAAGGATTCTGCGGCTAATATACCTAAGAATCTTGAAGCAAGAAGAAGATTGGAGTTTTTCACAAATTCTTTGTTTATGGACATGCCAGCCGCGAAGCCAGTCTGTGAAATGATCCCATTTTGGTACATACCTTTATTTCTTACAAGTTGATCTTTTGTTGTTCTGAATTTATTTTACAATTTCTGATGATTCATATTTGCTTCAAAACAGTGTCTTCACGCCTTATTACAGTGAGACTGTGCTTTATAGTTCTTCTGAGTTGCGGGTTGAGAATGAAGATGGCATATCTACTCTTTTTTATCTCCAGAAAATATTTCCTGGTAGTTCTCAAATCTATTTCTTCTCACTTTAAAAGTTCCCATCCTTAGTTTACTGATTTATTTGGCTGAACTATTAGATGAGATTGATATATTTTCTTTACTTTCAACAACTTTTTCTTTCAAGATCTGTTGGTGCTGGTGGAAGTGCGACAGAAAGGAATGAAACATTGATCCCTGATTAAATTTCTTGTTTTTAGTGCAAACCAGGAAAATAACCCTTGAATAGGAGCATGAAGCCAGGGTTCTTAAGGGAGAACTCAAAGAACTAATGCGAACACAATGTTTAGGAGAATTAATTGTATTAATGCTACTAGGAAATGAATATATTCTGACCTCTAATGTCTTCAACTAATGCAAGATTTGTGCTGCTAGAGTATGCAATCAACAGTTTCCAGAACAGTAACCGGCTACTCCTCTTGGTCTTGGAGGAAAACTTTGTCCTCCAATTTTTGTATTTATGATAATCATGCGAATTTCCACCCAAGGCCTCCTATCCTCTGTTTCTTAGCATCTTCAGCTGCTTGGTTTACTGTATGTAATCTCCTAAGGGATTCCACGTACAAAATATTCTTAAAAACTGAATTCCAGAAAAAAATCTAAATCTACAGTGTACATGTACCGAAAAAGAGGTTTGCTTTAATGTTCTTGAATTTTTGCCATTCTATGCTCATTAAAGCTTTCTACATCGTGTTATCTATAAGTTTTGATGAAAAAAATAACAGGAGACTGTATTCTTCAAGCTTCTGAAATTCTTAACATCAGATCACAATTAGGCTGTAAAGCAAAAGCAATGCTTGTATTCTGTAAATGTAACAATGGACAAAGCATCACCTTCAGATCAGAGTTTTGAGCAACACCATAATTTACTATTAGAGGAAAACCCACAGTATTATTTAGGAAAGATATCATGAAATTGTGCAGAAATTCGAAATATAGTATTTTTAGTTGCTTGGCAAATTCTTTTCCTCCAAGACTACCTTAGGCTACAATCTTGAAGCTCCTCATTATGCTTTTTTTCTTGGTTTTCAAGTTCAAAAGGTCACGGGACTAATCATCCAAATTGACATTTATTTTTGTTAAGGATTGTCTTTGGCTCTGATTCCAGTGGATGCAAGTAGAAACATGAGAAAAGGATTATAACAGTCGTACTTCATTTTAGTTCTCCTTTTTATGGAAATCTGGGAAAAAAACATATAAATGGGATGTTTTGAGAGTGTATTCAGTTTTAAGAAAGAACTTTTATTGTCATCGCATTGCTTAACTGTTTCCATGGTTTTATTATAGTTGTTTAATGCACATCTTTCCTTGAAGTCCTAAACTGAATTGAGACTCACACTACTATAGTACAGTGAACAGTCAGTCAGGTGTATTCTCCAAGCTGCATCATACATATGAGTAAAATTTAATGTTTTATGCTATGTTTTAGAAGCCTTGTGTGCATATCTCTTATTTGATTTCTCCTTGGTCGGTCCCAATTGGTGATTTTATCCAATTAAAATGACAGCAACTTAGAGAAGAAGATCCATCATAATTTTTTGACGGGTGAGAAGTTGATAATATTCTTATCCATATCAATTTGTCTGATACCTGTAACTGTCTTGTTTCATTGACAAGTAGCCTAGTGAAACCATGCGTCCAAGTGGCAAGGATTTATGTGTTGCATTTGTTTCAGCAGCTGGTTGAAAGCACAAATTTCCTATTTAGGAAGAAAAATATAGAATTTTAGCATGTGTAAGTGGTTTACTCTCAAGTAAGTCCTAAATAATTCTGTTGAATGTTGTATAAAACTCTGATATTTGATGACGCAGAGAAATAAAACATAGTACCGAGGAAGCATGAAATTTTGAATTTTCCTTGATAATCTTTGTTGAAGAATTAGAAGCTGTCTGTGAGTATGACTAACACATGTAGTATTGAAGGTCATTAATGTAGTTTTCTGTATTGAAAGCTCAAAATGCTGTGTGAAATATTCAGTTTCTCCGTACATTGTAACTGGTCTAATTGTTTGATTAATAAAGAGGCTACCCTTAGGAGTCCTGAATGAGTACTCCACTTCTCTATCCTACATGTCTTAAAAAATATGGTAATACCAAGAGCATAGGGTTCACTTTCTCTTTGGTACACACAATGGATAAATAGATCGATGCCTAAGTGAGGACTCCTTGGCATGGACTCCCCTGATTAACTAGTCATTCTTTCATTTGAATAGAACTAAATCTTCCTTGGTATATTAAAATGCATAACCAGCTAGTCTCCTATAATAATAGATGAATGGGAGAATTTCTTGGAACGAATTGGTCGTGGCGGGAATGCTGATGCTGAAATTCAAGAAAGCTCCAGTGACACCTTGGAACTCAGGTTTTGGGCATCTTACCGAGGCCAAACATTAGCCCGAACAGGTTTGGTTCACCTCATATTTAAGTCTGCCAGTGCATGCTGTAGTTTTTCCAATATATGATTGTGATTCGTTTGGTCAAAAGTAGGCCTCGAGATATTTTCTCTGTATATTCAAAATGTTGTTTTTCTTAATGTGATGTGCAGTTCGTGGTATGATGTACTACAGAAGGGCATTAATGCTACAAAGTTATTTGGAAAAGAGATCTCTTGGAGGTGCATTTGTTGGTCAATAATTTGCTTCTTTTTATCTGTTTGATGTAGAAATGTTTGTTGAATCACTTGTTACCTATTGGATATTCAGATGATGCTTATCCCCAGTCAAGTTTCCCAAGGACTCAAGGCTTTGAACTGTCACCTGAAGCACGAGCTCAAGCAGATATAAAGTTCACTTATGTGGTCTCATGCCAAATTTATGGTCAACAAAAGCAACGAAAAGCTCCAGAGGCTACTGATATTGCTCTTTTGTTGCAAAGGCATGACTTAAAATTGATCTTTTAATTTCTTAAAATTTTGTTTGCTCTGATTGATTTTAGCATGCTGAGGAGATTATTTTTGAGGACTAGTCATTGAATGATTACTGCATATTATTGACCATTTTGTGATAGGGTCTTGACTGATTTGATACCATTATTGACTGAAGTTGCATCTTTGATAGTCATCTTATTTTTTGTCTCATACATGAACATATTTAATAGAGTAATTTATAGGTCTTAATGTGACAAAGTATGGTGAAGGAATGAGGATGAAGAATAGAGATGCTTTCATGATTACATACTTTATCATTTCCAAAATTTTATGTCTCCTTTTGACATATTCTTAATTTAACTTTTTGTTTGTGAAGTGGCAGTTTTGTTTTTGTGAAGTGGCAATTTATGTAATTTCATTGAAGCTGTAAAAATTAAGATCCAAAAGCAGTAGATGGACAAAGTCAGAAGACGATTGCATTTGCTATGTCTGCATGTTTCTCTTTGTTGTAAATGATTGCATATCTCTAAATTTGTCACTCCTGAAAATTTTAACTTTAAATGCAAAAGATAAAAATATTGAAGTGATAATGGGATGAGTGGAGTAGGTACCAAGAGCTAGAAAAAAGGTGGATATTTTATTAATGATTTATTTGTTTATATTACAAACGTAAGATAGATAGTCACTTAAGTGATCCATTTGTATATCTTCCTATGAGGGTAGGAAGTCCTCACTGTGGAATGATCTTTAATTGATGTTTATAGAACACTCCATTAGCTTGCTTTGCTCCTCTGTCTCTGGTTGTAGTTTTATAATTGAATGAACGTATCTGCTTCTTGTTGCTGAGAAGCTTCTGCAATTTCTTGCTTAGGAATGAGGCTCTTCGTGTTGCTTTCATACATACAGAAGAGATTGGTGCAGCCGGTGGAAAGGTGACCAAGGAATTCTATTCTAAGCTTGTAAAAGCTGATGCTCATGGGAAGGATCAGGTAGAGGATTTTGTGCTTAATGCATCCTGCACTTGCTTGTTTCCCTTTCAAGGGCAAGTTACTTAGTAGATGACAGGAAATTGAGAGGAAGCACTTGTTTGTATCAACCCCTTGTCGTAAGTCCAGGAAGTTGATTAGACTAACTTTAATGTCATTTACAAAAAATTTTGCTGCTTGGGTTTATAAAAGATAGGTTAGATGGATGAAAATATTCAGATGTATATCATCACCCGCTCATGATGGATTTTAGTTTTATGCTCTACATTCTGTATAGAAGCTGGTGACAATTTCTTTCAGAAAAAGGTTTTTTTGGGGGAGGGGGATGCGAAATGAAGAGTGAATCATGCTCTAGCAATTCCATATGGATTAGCAATAAATATGATATCAAACTCAATTTTAGCAGACATCTTCAATATATCGTTTTCTTTTGAAAATTAATGATCCAGTGGCTATAGATACTTGTATGCCTCTGTTCTACAATAGTTGATAAGAACTCTTAGTTTGAGTAATTATTTAATCATCATCAGAAATCCCCTTTATTAGATTGATTATTAGTATTCATAGAATATAGATGCATTGAAATTTTTTTTTTATGTCGATCTGGGGATATTTTATTGCTGGAATTCGAAGTAGTACAACAAGCCTATGTCTTGTTATTTGAAGCACAATGTTCAGTCTTTGGAGATTTGCATTATGCTTTAGCATGATATATTGAGATGCTTTTAAATGTGGTTCACATTAAATTTGTCATCTGTATTACAAGGATGTATTAAAATGGCTTAAAAGCAATTTTTGATAGTCCTTTTTAGTCTTTTGCTTTCTGTGTTGAAATTCTTGTTAATGTATGAAGAAATCTTGTTGCTGGATAAGTTGGGGAAACATGAGAATTAATCATTGGTATTATTTGTTACCATATAAAATGACTATTATGGATTTGTACATAATACTTCTGAATGTATTTTTTATATGTACCAAATTTAAACTATCTTGGAGTGAACAAAGAACCCTAAGTTGGCTTATCCATATTTTTGTTTTCTTTTTCATTTTTGAAATCAGTAAAATTAGTGAGAACTAAAGGAAACTTCCGTTGCTGTAATTTGTATCTGCTTGCCTCTGTAGACATTTGTGTGCCAGCTGTCCTTTTGCTGTGTTCAGTTTTCTTTTTTCATTTTTCCCTGTTTCTGAAATTAAAATTTTGTTGAGCTTGCTAACAATTACCTTTGCGCTTTATTAGTCTGTTGTCCTGTTTTCACCAGTTTTTGCGATTGATCTTTTGTGTGTAGGAAATATACTCCATTAAACTCCCTGGAGATCCAAAACTTGGGGAAGGAAAGCCAGAGAACCAGAACCATGCCATAATTTTCACCCGAGGGGATGCTATTCAAACAATTGACATGAATCAGGTCATTTAGTGTTCATTCTCTTTACTATAAAACTTATGTAGCGGTTACTGGTTCCAATTTATTAATCTATGGCCTATCTTTAAACTATATTGGACAGTCACAGCATATCTCTTTACTATGTTAGCCCGATTGTCCATAATCATTCAACTTGCAGCCTTTCTGTCACATTTCATTTCATTTCTTTGATCAGTCAACTATCGTTCTAAACCAGCTTAGATGGGTGGTGTTTTGATATGGACCATATTGACTTATCTCAGCAGCTTCTCAAGTGTTTAATAGTACACCGTCACTGGATGAATAGGTCGTTAATTTGTAGAAGTGCCAAGGTTATTGATAAGCCATATTCCTTATTAGAAAGACTGGCTTTGGAATTTTCTCAAGTCAATCTAGATAGTAGTGCAAAAGGAACACCATCACTGGATGAATAAATTGTGAATTTGTAAGAGTTCCAAGGTTATTGTTAGCTCATTCCTTATTGACAAAAATGGCCCCTTGGAATTTTCTTAACTCAACTTGGATAGTAGTATGAAAGAAACATCTTACATAATATAATTTTCTTTTCTTGGTGCTTGATCTATGACCGGTCGTATCAGTGTTGATCCCCAATCCAATGATTGTCATGTATTTGGAAATTGGAAGCAAAGCTGAACTCCCAGCTTGTTATTGGACAGTGAAAGCAAGTGTTTTATTCAACACCTTCTCATACTTTGCTGCCGTTGCCTACTGAAAAATAGAACTAAAAGCAGTGAACAGTTATTGATGGTAGTTTTGGGATCTGCACATTCATGCAAGTTCTTATGTGATGACGGCCACCATTGCGGGTGCTCATTGCCTGGAAAGCTGCCGAAAAGATGCCGCGCAGGTGCTCAAACATTAGGGCATAAAGTTCAAACGTGAGATAAGAAAGTAAAAAATGGAATTTTTCAATAATTAACCCCTGAAGTTTTGAGATTTTCAATTTTACCCCAATAAGTTTTGTAAATTATAAATCCCTCTATCCTAAGATAATTTTTAGCCAAACAAAATAACTTGAATTACTGTGGATTTTCAAATCTACTAATTTCAAATCCATTCATGTAAATTCCTTAAAATCTGTTGAACCAAATGGGACCTGAAATGTGATGTGTTGAAGAAAGTTGTTTTAATGTTTTTGAAGTTGAAGTTGGTTGTCTAGTTTCTACAGAAGGTGCTGAATTTGTTTTCCATTGATACATATTCAAATCCTGATGATTTAATGATTTTAAGCATGACAGGCACTTTCTGCTGCCCCCCCCCCCCGGCCCCCTCTTCTTGTGTCTGGGTTGATTACATGTTTCCATTATGATCTAGTTTTGCTTTTAATGCCTCTAATAAACTTATTTCTATTTTATGCTTTTTTCTGTTTATTCAATATCTTTGTTGTGCAGGATAACTACCTTGAGGAAGCAATCAAAATGAGAAATCTTCTTGAGGAATTTCGAGGAAATCATGGCCTCCGGCCTCCAACTATACTTGGTGTACGGGAGCATGTCTTTACAGGAAGGTTTGTCATCCTGATTTCTGATACAAGATACTTCACTTTATTTTGTATTTAAATACCTTATGCTGTATGTTGGTTTCACGTGTGCAGTGTTTCTTCTTTGGCTTTGTTCATGTCCAATCAAGAGACTAGTTTTGTGACCTTGGGCCAACGCGTTTTGGCAAAACCTCTGAAGTAAGTAGTTCAGAATGAATTGATTTTTTTAACAAGAAGCAAGTATATTTGCATGGAGAGCCGTTTTGTTGTGCTTGATCAAAAGCACAATTTTGCCTCTGCACCTTTCTGAATATCTCACAGAGGTCCTGTCAAACAACAGCATTGGCATCAATTTGATGCTGCTCTTAGCCTTCAGTTGTAGATTCCTAGCAGAGACTGCTGGCTACCTGCCTAATTTTGTTGAAATCCTTGAAGTACCCATTGTTTTTAAACTTTCACAGCAATTCTGCATCTGAGTTCCGTGTTTTTTTTTTTTTTTTGTTGACGACGTTCTGCTTTACTTGAAGATTCCTTTTCCTTGGGTTTTTGCTGATCACCACTCATACCTTATAAGATCCTGAGTTCCCTTTTTTTTTTTTTTTGGCATTGCTCTGCTTTACTTGAAGATTCCTTTTCCTTGGGTTTGTAGGATCCATTTAATGCTTTAGCTATTACTTGACCAGTTATCAGAAAAAAAAATATTGGGTTTATAAGTTCAAATGTTAGGGTTGACTTGAAGATAAAACATCAGTGTTGATGATGGTTACTTCAAGCATATGCTTGCTTGTTTGTTTCCCTTGTCTTTTATTTCCTGTATTGAGATCATAAGTTCTGAAGTGGTATTTTGGATTGGAGGATTGCATTGTCAGATTGAAAATATGACAAAATTCGGAATATGACAAAATTCCTCTGAAGTGTGGGAAGAATAATAGCAAGGGAAGAATAAGATAACCTCACAAGGCTTTGATTTTTTGAAAGTTAGTGTTGTGTATTACTTATTTATATCTTAAGTATGGGTGTCTGAATCATCTTTGTCTCTCTTACTAGGACAATCCCTTGTATATATGCTTTTTATAGTAGATTCCAACACCAGAAAACGTTACCATTTTTTGTCAGTGATTAAGATTTTCCTCCTTTTCCTCCATCTGTATTCATTCGTGGTGTATGTGAATATGTCTAAATGGTCAAAGATGATAAATAACCTGGATACAAAAATACTAAATGCTTTATTGGATTCTTCTTGAACTATATTTTCCCTTTCCCTGTTGAATCAGCTAGCCGTATACCTTTTAAAAAAAAAAGCCTAGATTTTCTATCAAGTTTTCTACTGCAAGAAGATGGTTCATTTTCTTTTGGAAAGAGCTCTTCGCCCTTCTATCTTTTTGGTGACATTGTTTATAAAACGGTGATAAAATAAACTTGGAGTTAGTTTATTTTCTCTGTTGTGCTTGCCAGTTTTGAGATGTATGGTGTCTTCTTTATGCATATTATATTGTTGGAAACTTTTATTATTTATCAGTTACATTTGCTTATTAATGCATCATAAGTCCACAGTACAATATTAAATTGCATTTTTTCTGGTTCATTTCTTTTTTTTTTTTAATTTCTGAAGTTAGAATGTGAATATAATTATCAAAACACTCTGAACAAAACCTTGCAGAGTGCGTATGCACTATGGTCATCCAGACGTCTTTGATCGAATTTTTCATATTACTCGAGGTGGCATTAGTAAGGCATCGCGCATAATTAACATCAGTGAAGATATATATGCAGGTAAGTGAAGATGGTGGTGAATATCTTGTGGTGCCAATTGCTTCTTTAGTGCTCTACTGTGAATAAGTCTTTTATAAATTAAAAAATTATTTTTTTTGACAAGCAGACAATTGTTTTGAGTTCGAAATCTTGACCTAGCAAGTGACTTGTGCCTGCAGAGAAGAGTAGCACCGATTTATTCAAACAAAACTTTGAGCTTTTTTTAATGTAAAAAGTCAAAAGGTGTGTGCATTCGAAAATTATGAACTTGCTTAGCTGCTGTTGGGTCTATTTAATCTACTGGAACTGTGTTTCGAAAAGGTGGTTTGGAGAAGGCTATTAAAAGTTTTTGTTGATGGCTCAAATATCATATTAACCTGCTAAACCTTATCTGCTGCTTGTGGGGATTCATACTGCTGGCAAAAAATGTAATTTGATAATCTATTGTTAAGCTCAACAATATGTGCCCACGCTGTAATGTTGCATAATCTGGAAGATTATTGTATTTCTAGTCCCATTTATTTTATTTGTTTAATCATTTATTACCGATTGCTAATGAGTTACATTTTTTTACCATAAAAGGGATATGATTAAGAATCTTACACAGTAAACTTGTCAACTGCTTGCTAGTTCTTGTGCAAATTTTTTTATTGATCTTCAGCAGTGCATTTTTTTCTGCATCAGAATTTAGCCTTTTAGCATTTTCTTGCTGTGCTTTTACCTGTGTATTGCATGCCTCTCTAAACAGATTTTTTCCACATATATAGGGTTTAATTCCACACTTAGGCAGGGAAATATTACTCACCATGAGTATATTCAGGTGCGACAGTTGATCTTTTATTTACTCATTGAAGGTACGCATTTTAATTGCCAGTGTTGCTCTTTCCTTGTGATCTTATTACTTGGTAATTGTGTAGGTTGGAAAGGGAAGAGATGTTGGTTTAAACCAAATTGCCTTATTTGAAGGCAAGGTGGCTGGTGGAAATGGAGAGCAAGTTCTGAGCAGGGATGTGTATAGGCTGGGACAATTACTCGATTTCTTTAGAATGCTGTCTTTCTACTTCACGACAGTTGGTTATTATGTTTGCACTATGGTATTTTTTTCCATATGCAACTTTTGCAACACCTTGTGTCTAAATTTAGTGCATAGTGCAGAAAATATGCATTGCCTCATAACTCTTTTCTTCTATTGCAGATGACTGTTCTTACAATTTATATATTTCTCTATGGAAGAGCATATCTGGTAAGTTTTACTACTACTTCATGCTATTATTAATCTGATAGTTCAACAGATGGAGACTGACTCTGTCTTTCTAGAGTTAAATTTTTAGAATTTAGAGCAAGTGCATCTGTTTTTAGTAACTTGTGAGATTGTAATCTTATATGAGGGAACTACGATGACATCTGTGGAAATAGCTGTACTATGTTAAGTACCATGATACATTTCTTTTGTGTGTGTCTGAGTCTGTCTGTCTGTATGTCTCTTTGTCCATAAGATTAATGCTTGTGTTTTTAGTAATAAAGATCTAGAAGGGGTTGCTAGCTCCATTTACTTGGTCGTCTTGGTAGCTGAGTGGGTTCTTTACCAACATGCATCCAAAGATTACAAGCCCATATTAGGTGTGATTCAGCCTTACTAAGAGATGGAAATTATTGGATGTCAGAACTGAAGTTACACTTTCTTTGTCTGCTCAGCAATTTAGCTCGTGTTTCGCAATAAAGCAAGTAGAAGAATTCACATGCATCAAGATACTTGGGGATTAGTTTCTTTAATGCATTGGTTGTTTTCAAGTTTACATGTCTATTGGTTCAGTTGGGATCATCTGTTGGTCAGTTTAGCTACTGGTGTTTAATATATGCAACAATTTGATCAGCATCTTTTCTCTGAAATTATTCAGGCTTTCTCTGGAGTAGATCGAGGAATTTCAAGAGAAGCTAAACTGCTTGGTAACACTGCTTTAGATGCTGCTCTAAATGCTCAATTCTTGGTCCAAATTGGGGTTTTCACTGCTGTTCCTATGATAGTGGGCTTCATACTAGAGCGGGGCTTGTTGAAGGTTTTCCCATCATCTATTTTCTCCTCCCTTAACAGATTTCTGCCTCATATTTTTCTAATTGCTTTCTTCTTATATCCAGCATATTCTCATTTTTCAAGTGTTCTGATCCCTAATTTACTTTACCTCACATAGCATGTCTAATGTATCATCCTTGTTTTACAACTTGAAGCTACACTAACATATGTTCTATGTTATACTTTTCAGGCTATATTCGATTTCATTACCATGCAGCTTCAGCTTTGTTCTGTCTTCTTCACGTTTTCTTTAGGAACTAGAACTCATTATTTTGGGCGTACTATCCTTCATGGAGGTGCAAAGGTATATAGGACATATCTGATAATTTTGTTTTATGGCATTGATATAGTTGATTGTTTTTCTTTCAATGTTCTACTATCCTTCATGGAGGTGCAGAGAGGTATATAGGATATAGTTGATAATTACGTTTATGGTATGGATATGGTTGATCATGTATCTTTCAATAAACTCAACAGTATCGAGCTACTGGAAGAGGCTTTGTTGTCCGACATATCAAGTTTGCTGAGAATTATCGGCTTTATTCAAGAAGCCATTTTGTTAAGGCGTGAGTTACATTTATTTAATCAGACTGCCCTTTCAAATGTATATTTCTTCGGTCTATTAAACTGAGTTACTTATTTTGTTGTTTATAAACATGTCTGCAGGCTGGAAATAGCATTGCTTCTTATTGTTTACATTGCCTATGGGTATATAGACGGAGGTGGTGTTTCATTTGTTCTTATTACTCTAAGCAGTTGGTTCCTCGTAATCTCTTGGCTCTTTGCTCCTTATATCTTCAACCCATCAGGATTTGAATGGCAAAAGTAAGATTTCCTTTATAGTATTGTTTAGCTTGAATGGATTTTTTAATAGGTGTTTTCTTTTATTCTTTTTCTGCAATGGAATGTTAGGTAATCTGATAATTAATCTGATGCACGAGCTTTAGACGACCTTAATCGGTGTCCCCTGAAATGGACCTAAAATGGGTTTCAGAATGAATAACTAAGACATTGCATAAGGTTTTACGACTAAGCTTCAGAGAGGTTTCAAGGCCAAAACAATGGACGATTTTGGCAGTAATATGGAATCAAACTGGTAACTGGATCGCTTAGAATAGGAGAAGGCTAGATAGGGAACTAGCCTCACTGGCTGACTGACCTGCAGCCTGACTTTGGCATCCAATACGGGATGGATATCCAGAAGAGTATACTTCATTGCAAAGAATTATATTTCAAATAATTGAAAGAGAGATCTTACAAATCTAAACTCCTAAAACTGAACCTTGCTCCAGCTAAGACATTAATTCCTACAAGGACCCATCTATTGGATGAGCAGATTAATTACTTTCTGTAAAAGTCATGGAATTCCAGGAGTATTACTAAGTACCTTGACAATATTAAAATAAAGTGAGCTTAATCCAACAGACCTGAATCAATCTGAATTAAGATCATAACAAGAATAGAAGGCATTGTAATGCATCTTCAAAGGTGTTAACCACTGCTGAAATGAATAAATAATAATTTTCTTAGTGACGTTTCTCTTAATCCTTTTAATCTGTGAGCAATTAAGGTGCTCATCTTTTTCTTGGTAATTTTTACAGACTTTGCATGTTCTGTGCAGGACTGTAGAGGATTTTGATGATTGGACAAGCTGGCTTATGTATAAAGGCGGAGTTGGTGTTAAGGGTGACAATAGCTGGGAGTCTTGGTGGGATGAAGAACAGGTTTCGTATGAGATTTTTCCCCCAGCCCCCTCCCCCACGCGAATGTTTTTCTATGTTTAGTAGCAACTCAAATTGTACCATTTTCAATCCACATAAAGTTGCACATGAGCTATGTTTTGCTTAACAAGCCTGTCTTTATATTTTCTGTTGGAGTTCTGCTTCGACCCTATACCCCTCCCTCCATCCCTCCCCTCCTCGCCCAGGGTGCCCTGTTCCATAAAACAGGTTTATTTGTTACTTTGCAATCACATTGATTTGACTTAATATGCTCATTACTATTTTTTCACATGCAAGGCCTTTCTTTGAGCTTATGCTCTAGGCTCCCTTCTTTTTTACTATTTGGAGTGGAGAAGTGTCTAGGACTAGGAGGAGAACATCATTATGTTTACCCTTCGTTTTCTCTCTTCTCATTCAAAGTTTTTCTGTGTCTTTTTTTGCCACAGATGCATATCCAGACTTGGAGAGGTCGTATACTTGAGACCATTTTGAGCTCGAGGTTTCTCATGTTTCAGTATGGCATTGTATACAAACTTAATCTAACTGGGAAGCACACTTCACTTGCGGTAATACTTTTCTAAGCTTTCTTGGCAAATGTTTCTATTATACTAAGTTAGATTTTTTAGTTTGATAGCTTAATTAATGATAATATATTACTTATTCTGTGAACTTTGTTAAATTTTGGGAATTGGTGATAAATTGAATAACCATTTCTAATCATTGGCCCTGACTGCTTCCACTTAGTTGGTTCTTATGCCAGCTCATCCAGAGTGGAAACCCAGTTTCTGAAATCAGAATGTAACCTTTCATTATGATGTGAGACATTTTAGTTTTTATGCCGCACAATTATCTCAACCTAAAAGCGAAGAACTGGTTTCTAGCAGTCCCATATTCTGATACTGAGAAGGGAAAATTTGATTTGTTCCCTTACTGCTAATAGTAGATTGAGGACTTGGCTATTGTGAACAGCAAACCTGCAAGATTGGATACTTATTTTTTTCTGATGCTTAGTTGGAAATGATGTTATCACGTATCTCTTTAAGAAGGACCTAAACAAGCAAAAGTTTTCCCCTATGGTGCCTTTCTTTGTCTGATATCCAATGTTTAGCACTTTCCACATCTTCGTAAATATGATGTCTTAGGTGATATGCTTGTGAGGTTTGCATAATTAATTCCAGTTGCATCAATAGTTGATTTTTTTTTTCCTTCTCTTTTCTTTTTTCTCCTTTTCATTGATCTTAACATCTCCTCTCATTCTTCAGATCTATGGCTTCTCTTGGGTCGTACTTGTTGGAATAGTCTTGATCTTCAAGGTTTGTGCCTTGATGAAAATTTTCTTTTATGCCTCAAAGTTTTCTCTATTGTGGTATACAGCATACTACTAGTTCTTTTTCTGCTGTCTTAGGTACCAATAATTCATTGTCTTTTCCTTTTGCAGATATTTACTTTTACCCCTAAAAAATCCACAAACTTCCAGCTGATGCTCCGATTCACTCAGGGAGTTTCAGCGTTGGCGCTTATTGCAGCCCTAGTCCTTGTCGTGGTGTTCACTAATCTCTCTGTTCCAGACTTGTTTGCTAGCATCCTTGCATTTATTCCTACTGGATGGCTCATCATATGTGTAAGTAAATTGAGTTGAAACATGCTAATTTTTTCCTCCTATGAGTGCAATTATTAATACTTCTTTAGGTAAATCGAACAATTATGACTTTATTATGTGGTGGTATACCGCTATAAATCAGTTCATTAGTTTAGGTGCTTTAGATTTGTTTCCACTTTCCAGGGGATGTCAGGAATGCCAGATTCGTCACGTTCTTTTGTATATGATTATATCTCGAGTTCATAAATCGTATTTGTTGTGTTGACACAGCTTGCTATCACGTGGAAGAGAGTAGTGAGGAGTTTAGGACTCTGGGAATCAGTCAAGGAGTTTGCTCGAATGTATGATGCCGGGATGGGTATGATTATTTTCGCCCCAATTGCGATGTTATCTTGGTTCCCATTCATCTCCACTTTCCAATCTCGTTTCCTCTTTAACCAAGCATTCAGTCGTGGATTGGAGATCTCTCTTATTTTAGCTGGGAACAAAGCCAATGTTGAGGTGTGATTGTTAAAAAAGTTGCAGTGTCTTATGCTGAGCCTTATAGTAAAATGATGGCTAAAGTTTCTGTAATATGATCCCACTACCTGTTGTTGATACGCGCTAACCTTTAGGTCATGGAAAATGTAGCGCAACTGAATTGGTTTTTGTAAATATTAGTGATTAATGTTTGCAGGTAATTTCTTTTGGGTTCTTTTTAATGCTGTATTAGTACAGCTTAGTCTGACATGACATTTTGTGCTGAACATGCTCTCCATCTTATATATGATTTTATGGGCCTTGTCTTGCAATCTTCACAAGGGTTTTTTTTGAACAGGTGCCTAGCGAGCTCTCATTAATGCACTTAATTCATACTCAACCTACAATTGTTGTTCTACCTTGTATTTATATACTTTTCTTAATTAATTTTACTTTGTAAAAAATTTAGCACCTTAATTACATCTTAACGGGTGTCTATTAAGCATTACTTAGATGGCTCCATCTACAAAAGAGGTTTTTGGCTTATTAAATAAGGTAAGTGTTGAAGGAGGAAAAATAAGTGTGTGTGCGTGCATTTATATGGTTATGGATAGCTCGGCCCTTCCTGAGCAACAAGACCATAAGCTCAGTCCATAACTTGATTTTGGAAGATATGGCACTAAAAGTTGTAGAGCTAGGTTGTCTTTCATATCAGCCACTGAGCTTTAGTTCAGTGGCCACCAAAAAGAGACTAATTCTTTCTTTGGTTCAGTGGCCATCAAAAAGAGATTAATTCTTTCTTTGAACTGTAGGTTCGGGGTTCGAATTCTATCTATAGTGAAAAAAAAAATTAAAGGAGGTGTCAGATCATCCTTTGATTAAAAAAAAAAGGTCGTCTTTCATATCGAGCCATTGAAGCAGCGCGTGCTATAATTGGACACTTCCATACTGCTATGAGCAGACTATTCGAAAGAAATGGTAAGACATGCGTAAGAGTTCTCGCAGATCTCCCTATTATTGAGAAACCTACGGGAGTACTAAGTAAGAATGGGAAGAGGAAGAGGAAAAGGAAATCTTACGGGTTGGGTTGCTCGTGTGTTCACAGGACAAATCCTATTTGAAATGGATGGTGTCACTTTGTCAAATGCTCGACAAGCAACTACATTAGCGGCAGACGTAGTTCACTATCTAAAATTGAGTTTTTTGCCAAAATAACACTTTTTCTAAAAAAATATTCCCAATTTGATTCACTTTCAAATTTTAATCCCATAAAGATATTATTGTTGCCACCTAATTATCCTGATTGTCATATAGGATAGCAAGAAAGGTAAGTTTTTATCTACTCTATAGTTTCTAACATGAACTAAAAATTTAAATTTTTTTATTATAGAGGCACAAGAAAATAGCATTCCTTTGATAATTTCCTTATAATTATTTAAAATAAATTCTACCATTATTGACCTTACAATTATTGATCTCTACATTTTTTTTGAAATGAATCAAACCTATTATTGCATATATTTTTTAAAAGAAACAATTTTTTAAAAATACAAAAATTACAATGATAATTTCAACGAAAATTGTAAGCAATAACAAGAAAAAGTCACAACAACTTCAAAGCTATGATATTTGTTTATATTGTCCTTCCTACTCCTTGAAAAGAACTTTTACAACAAGTAATCAAGTTGAAATTTTCTTCTCTAGTTCCAATTGAATATTTTCAACATTGTTCATGATGTTTCACCTTTATATTTTTTTTTTCCTTCAACTCTTACTTAATGATTTGCACAATTTCCTAACTAGTCAGGAACCATAATTTCAGAATATTAAAGAAAATCAAGATGGAATTAGTTAATGGGGTTCTAAAAACAAGTTTCAAATAAGTTGGCAATCATTCAAATAGGTGACAAACCAAAAAAATAACAAAAAGTTATACTTTATGAGAATCAAGAAGACAAATAAGTATACGTCTCTTCTTTATCTCTAAGTAGAGTAGAATGACTTGAAAAAACACTCAATCATAGTATAACTACAATAAATTTCCAAGAAAAAAAATTCCAAGACAGATAGGTGATCCAATTGCATGTAGAGTTGAAATATTTGAACCAGTACTCTGCACTTCAAGCTTCACCAATCAAAAGTAACCACTTTCTCGCCATTTTTCTTTACCATTCATGACCATTTTTTTGATGGCCATAGGAATGTTCCATAAACTTCACAATAGAAAAGACGAGAATAATCTTTGTTTACCTTGAAATTATCAATTCTAGAAGGATATTTTTATCCACCGGAACAATATTAAGTATGATACTGAAGTTTTAAATATTATTAATATAAATATTGACTTCTCAGAATTGCGTTTGACAACAGAAAGATAATGCAAAGAAAAGAAGTATGGGAAGGTTTAGAGAGAGAGAATCAGGGAAGATATTAGATTGGAAAAAGAAATGGAGCATGCCTCTATCTCTATCCTAGCACATATGTAACCTATGTGGCAAAAAAAGAATCATAATGATAATAAATTTTAAAATTAGATTATTTTGGGTATATGTTTTTGAAGGAGAGTTATTTTGGCAATAAACTCATCTAAAATTGGCGTAGTAATTTGGTCTTAATGGTTAAATCTTGCAAACCTTTCAACCCAAAGGACCAAATATGTATGAGTAAATCTTATGTACAATGATAATATATACACTATTACGGTTGGACGCATGATACATGAGTTGCCATGCATCCAATAACGATGCTATATACACTGTCAATGTATAAATCATTAATCCAACATTTAAATAACATAACTTTGCATGTAATTGCAAAACCTCATTAATCTTTGGCTTAAAGGAACTTAGGACCAACATGCAATTAAATAATTGTAGAGAGGGTGCGAAAGTGACGTTATCATTTTTTTTTCTGTCAAGAAGTCAATTGACTCTTACTGACTCAACAAAGTGACGTTATCATTCACTTGCACAAAATTTGTCTATTTTTATCACTTATCCATGTTTTCATTTTCGGTGTGTGTCTAGTCATTGCCACTTGTCAATAGACTGGGTAGTGAAATGTACAAGTCTTGATTTTTTTTTGCACACAATCTGAGAAAAATTAGTTAATTTTATTGGAAGTGTAAATCTAATCTACTATTTTTCTAAAATACCCTTACATTAATATTAGTAGCATAACTAATCATTATACTTTTACATTAATTGCAACAACAACATTGATAAAAAGCTGCACCATTCAAACCATGAATTAAAGTAATTAGTGAATAAATTAGATTATATTCACCGAGAAAAAAGTGCATTAAATAAGGGCATTTTAGAGAAGTGAAAAATAATAATAACTCCTAAATAAGCATAATTCACTAAACAAAACACTACAACATGTCTTCTAAAACTCACCGTTTGTATGTGAATATCTTATTCTGACTAAGAATTGTTCGCATTGTGTTCAAACATACAAATCAAATCATTGATTCGACACTTATCAATCCCTTCTTTTGTATGATACTTCGACACATAAAAACTCAATCAAATGATGTATCACCAGCTTTTGTTAAGTGCAGCAACAATAACTTTTGTAGAAAACGAATTGAAACTTAAATACGTGTGAGACATGATTAATATTTGTCTCTGCAGATCATTAAAAGAGATATGTGATTCTAATTAATTAAGAAAGAGGGTAACCGACACACAGAATATTGGAAGCTTGTCACTGCAGCTCCCAATCCCATGCAAAGAAATAGTTCTCTGCTCACTACATTTCACCTTCTTACAGTTGGTCTAGTCAACCAAATTCCAAAATCACCGCAGAAGCAGTTGGAGGGGGTGGATGTACATTTATGATCTCAAGCTTTCCAACAACCTCCATAAATTTCTAACCATAACGTAGAAAGGAAAAATCATGTCTGTTGCTGCTGTCAATTGCCTCCATAAATACTACTCATGGATTTCATCAATTCCCACCGCTACTTCAGCAGTTAATCCTTAATTCATTGGCATCCTTTTCTGTAATCTAGATCAACCAATTAGCTGAACTAAGAATAAGATTATGCTGGATAGTGATGGATGGAGAATGAATTCAGCAAAATAAGGATACTATTAGTGTTGAATTAGAAAACCTTTTTGGCCTATACATGCTTTTCCGGAAGATGGATTTAAAGTAGCTAGATAATGAATCAATATTCCACGGCATATATGATTATCAAAGAGCTAAAGAAACATGCACTTCCACTTTCTTAGTTTGGTCTTTAGTTTTATTCATATGAAGTGAAACTTCTGTATTGATTTGGTGGAGGGTGAAGACATGTACATGGTAAATACTTGTCTCTCCTAAGAGGCACAAGTATTCTATAAAGATAGCAGTGAGGTTCTAACTTCTGAAATCTAACTGAAAAAAGTGATGGCTTCTTCCCTTATCCTCCTTACTATCACCTTTACATTCATCATCCTGTCATCCCCTGTCACCAATTGTGCCACATCTGCCAAAACTGCAACTCATCCAATTCCGCCTTTCAAGTCCATTTATGCATTTGGGGATTCCTACACTGACACTGGCAACACCAACTCAACCACTGGTCCAAATGCATACCTCTATGCGTCACGCTCTCCTTATGGCCAAACTTTCTTCCACCATCCCACAAACAGATACTCTGATGGAAGGTTGGTGATTGACTTTTTAGCTCAACAACTTTCTTTGCCTTTCTTGCCACCTTATCTAAGTAAAACAGCAGACAAATCTTATGGTGTTAATTTTGCTGTTGCTGGCTCTACTGCAATAATCTATAGTTTCTTTGTGAAGAACAATCTCACACTTAACCGTACCCCTCAGTCACTTCAAACTCAGCTTGTTTGGTTTAGCGAATTTTTGGAAACCAAAGGGTGTAAAAATTCAATAACAACACCTAAAGAGTGCAAAGCTGTTTTTGATAATGCCTTGATTTGGCTTGGTGAAATTGGTGCAAATGATTATGCATATACTCTTGGATCTTCTGTCTCAGGCACAACAATTCAGAAGCTAGCCATTGGTAGTGTGACTCGTTTCTTAGAGGTAATAATGCACACATTATTTCATTATTTGATGGATGGTATATGTAGTTTATTGATTTGTAAAGGAACGTTTCAATTGTTATCTTTTTGTTATACCCTTTGTTTTGCATCAATTGATCCTTATCCTGAAACTCGTGCAAGCATCTTTTTCTTAGCTATGGCGAGTAGGATGGACAATGAAATGGAGAAATAATGGATGTCATTAGCTTTATGTGTACCATTTTTGGTGTTGAATTCACAGGCCATTCTGAACAAGGGAGTGAAGTATCTTGTTGTTCAAGGGCTGCCACCAACAGGGTGCCTAACACTAACCATGTATCTGGCTGCTGAGAATGATAGGGACACTTTAGGCTGTGTGGCAAGTTCAAACAAACAAAGCTATGCTCACAACACCATTCTTCAAGCCAAGTTAAATGATTTCAGGAAAAAGTTCCCAAATGCTGTGATAGTGTATGCAGATTACTGGAATGCATATGCTTCAGTGGTAAAGAATCCCGAGAAATACGGCATCAAAGAACTTTTCAAAGCCTGCTGTGGATCTAAATCTGGTTTGTACAATTTTGATCTGTTTAACACTTGTGGTTCACCCGTGGCTACTTCCTGCTCCAACCCTTCTCAGTACATCAACTGGGATGGTGTTCACCTCACTGAAGGCATGTATAAAGCTGTTGCTGAATTATTACTTGAAGGAAAATTTTCGAATCCTCCATTTGAGTACTTGCTGAGCAGCAAAAGAAGATCCGGATGAATGTGGAATGCTAGTATTGGCATCAGCTTTTGTGAGTTGTACTGAATTTCACACGGATGTCTCATATGATCAGCAGCTTTGAGTTACATGCATTGAAAAACCGCTCCCAAAAGTCAGTTTGTTGTAGTAAGAGTTATAATTCATGTATTTCATCCCTTTTTTCTTTTATGGCACCAGGGCGATAAACCAACCGAGGCCTTAATGAACTCAATTCAAGTTCGATTTTTTAACCAACTCGAGCTAGACTTTGAACAAATATTAAGATTCAATTAAGGTGTCGAATCGAATTCGAACTTATACCTCGTTTAGGCTCAATGAGACCCGTATAATTTCTAATATTTTTATTAATATTTTGGTGCAAAGTTATATTTCTATTGTATATTGTACACGTAATATTGATAACGTAATATTAAAAGTAAAAAGTTAAAGAAAATTTTGAACTCTAGAATCAAACTTGAACTTAAATTTTGAACTCATATAAGATTCGAATTCGAGTTCAAAAATATGAATCGAGTCTAATGATTTAAAAAATCGATTCAATTTATTTCCATCCCTAGGTACCACACCTAGGGATGTAATCGAGCCGAGTCAAGTTCGAGTACGCGGTACCAAATCGAGGCAAACTCTGAATACTAGATATGACCTCAAAATAACAGGGGTCAAGGTCGGCCAGTGAGACGATGGGGGATAAGCTTCATCGTCGAGAGGGAAACAGCCCGGATCACCAGCTAAGGCCCCTAAATGACCGCTCAGTGATAAATGAGGTAGGGGTGCAGAGATAGCCAGGAGGTTTGCTTAGAAGCAGCCACCCTTGAAAGAGTGCGTAATAGCTCACTGATCGAGCGCTCTTGCGCCGAAGATGAACGGGGCTAAGCGATCTGCCGAAGCTGTGGGATGTAAAAATACATCGGTAGGGGAGCGTTCCGCCTTAGAGAGAAGCCTCCGCGCGAGCAGTGCTATACTCGAGCTCAACTCGACTCATATATCCCTAGGTTCGAGTTCGGCTCGAGCTCGATCAAGTCAAAAAAATTGATACTCGAAACTTGACTCGATGTACTCGCTCTAAGCTCGAAACTCGACTCGATAAGGCTCGACCCTTAGTCAAGCCTTATCAAGCCGAGTCTAATCAAGTTTTTTGACTCGACTCGACCAAAAAACTGAGGCATTTTTTAGACATTTTTTCTTTTTAGGTATTTTTATAATTATGTTATTACTTTTTTACCCTTATAAAATTTTATTAGAAAGAAGAGTATATTGTAAATTCCGTATAACCTATACCCATAATAGTCATTTTATAATTATAATACATATATATTATTTAAATTATAAATATATTATTTAAATTATAAATATATTATTTAAATAGCTCGGTTCAACAAGCTACTCGACAAGCCTCGAGCCAAAAATTTGAGACTCGAAACTCGACTCGAACGCCAATCGAGCTACTCGAAACTCGGCTCGAACTCGATTTGACCGAGTTCGAGCCAAGCCGTTGACCGAGTAGAGTAGCTCGGCTCGCGTACATCCCTAACCACACCTCATAAAAAGTAGTTCGACTCGCGTACATTCCTAACCACACCTCATAAAAAAGACAAATAACATATTGCTATACACACATATTGACCTCCTTTTGCCAAGTGTGTGTCGGTGCAAAAACCTTGCAATGGCCAAAAGCAGTGAACCTTTTAGGTTCCCCAATTCTTAAGTTAGAATTTCCTGATATGGAAGCATCAAACCTTGCTGTCTGACAGTTCCAGTCATGCCCTCATCTAGTTAACCGGCACGGGACAGCCACCCCTGAAACCATGTAATATATTTTTAACAGAAACCAGCTGTTCATTCTTACAATAGAAGTTTAATGTCCTATTACTATTCATATTCATGTGGATCTCATACGTAATAATTACGTCTTTATTGTGAAATTTTACAAATAATTTATATAAAATTAGACTCCAATCATGCCCTCCTCTAGTTAACGGATACAGGACAACCATTCCTGGACCATGTAATATATTTTTTAACATTTTGTAATTCTAGATAAATGAACTATGAATTTCACACGGGATTCAACTGATTCAAAGAAATCAGCTGCTCATTCTTACAAATAAAAGTTTAATATTTTATTACTATTCATGTGAATCCATACATAATAATTGCATCTTTATTGTAAAATTTTATAACTAATTCACATAGAATTATACTCTGTTCAAAAAATGTTACACCATTAAAAATAATTGTTACTGATAACCGCACATGCCCCTATCCCTAATCAATGAAGTACAAGCACCAACTTACTACAAAAGACGTGAATTTTCCATTTTTTTTCCCTTCATTCGGGAAGGAACAATCGGGCAAGAAACTTCTTGCAAAAAAAAAATTTTTTCTTCACTTTTCTTTCTAAAATTTAATCTTTCCTAT
Source organism: Coffea eugenioides (assembly GCF_003713205.1). Classification (NCBI taxonomy): domain Eukaryota; kingdom Viridiplantae; phylum Streptophyta; class Magnoliopsida; order Gentianales; family Rubiaceae; genus Coffea; species Coffea eugenioides. The sequence goes on along the minus strand of NC_040038.1, from coordinate 10,862,096 downwards.
ATTGATGAATCTTAGACTAGACCACATTCTTTCAATTTAAATTCGACTACCAAATTTTGCTTGTGTATACATTCTCTATACACTAAAAAAAAAAATTACCTTTTCTTCCTCACCTTTAATTTCACAGGTGACATATCTGCCTCCATTTATAGCAACTGTACCCGAAATATTGAATGCAATTTACGTTACCTACCCTAGTTTATTCTGTACCTTCCAAACTACTAATTCAGGTCCCTTGACGATGCTTCGATGTTAGTTTATTACAAACCCATGATGGCCTAAAAAGGGCCGGCAAATTTCTCTTATACATATTGAAATTATTCATTTACAAATACTCTGAATTACTTCCCAGCCTCACCTGCCTTGATTGATTCAATCCCTATTACTCAAAACATCATTGATGAAGATCAGACCAAAGTTGGTCTGGTGAGCCCTGCAAGTACCCCAAGTGTTTAACTGGATTCATCTCCATTCTCTACAACGTGCTGAAATATTATTAGTCGTGAGCTACGTCTAAGCTTAGCAACACTCAATACAAGAAGAATATTCAGCTCCACAGGCCCTGCCTCGAACATTTAAGCAGCCAAATGATGGTTGCAAATAAGAGTGAAATTCCATAAGCAACGCCATGATGAATGAGGTGGAAGATCACATTAATAGGTCAGATCATTGGAAAAGATGTGTTGATTCTTAACACAATGCAAAGAAACAAGAAATGTTAAATACTAACAAACTTAAATTAGAGGGAATATCAAAAACGGTCAAATGGAAAATGACTTTGCAGTGATTCTTCAAGCTCTCGGAAACCTCGAGAGACTGCTTCAGTTTGACTCTGTGGCAGTGGCAGTCTCCTGACCTCAGTCAAGTACCTGTAAATAGAGTGTGTCACTATCAGATTTGATATACTGGAATTCAATGAGCTAAGTAATCAGGTAGATAAGACAAGAGACCCTTCCGCCCATCGAACTTGCAAATATCAACCCAATAATAGTGCAGAACTAAACCAGATCAAATATTTGCACATTATATTGACTAATGTTTACAACACAATAAGTGTAGGGTGAAAACAACTGAGAATAGAGTTTTTCATATGAAGTAATTAACCCAATAGACTTTATAGTTAAACAAAGGTGGTGTGAGAGTTTACCATGTCAAGCAAATTGAATTTAGAGTCAAAACACGCGACAACTCTAAAAACAAGTGATATACGAGAGAGAGAGAGAGAGAGAGAGTAAAGTCAACATGCTGAATAACTGCTGTTAACATGTTAGAAGTCTACCAGATTGAAAATTGGAATACCATAGCCACTATAGTACATTGGGGTAGCTGTATGGTAGATTCTTTTAGCATGGAAACTTGTTCGGGATCCCGGTATAAAGACCTCAGAAGCCCACTGTCGTGGAAATCAGAATTTTACAGCTACCTTGGTATATTACATGCCAAAACAGAATACCAACTGTAAATCCAATAGATTCTAGCACAGATACAGGACCAGCATTAAGCGTTTGCCACGATCCGAAGACACCTTAATAAACTTTTCTCACAATTTTAGGACTTCCTATTGTTAGCAAAAGTTAATAGCTTCAAATTAAATGTTATCTCCAAAAGAACGTCATACTCTCCATCACAATGGTACAATGTACATGTTAAAAGGATTTCCACATCGACACCTTGGAAAAATTCTAATAGCGATTTTCAATTAAAAAAAATACAAAATTGTAATGTATCAGAGTTTGCACCTCAGAATTCTGTTATATTGAGATGGGATTTAAGCCTAATTAATTAAAATAAAGACGAGGAGCTTACCTGTTAGCGGCACTACTAATCTTATCACGAACCCCTTGGTTAATGGTTGTGGTTTGCCCAAAGGAAAATGTTCCACCAAGGATTAAAGAAGCTCCAGTAGCACTTGTACTCATCCTATGTGCAAAAACGGACATTGCCCACTCTCTAAGCACCACGAGCACCGAGCGAAGAAGGCGTAACCTCAAATTTGGAGATGGTAAAATTGCTCCATTTGATAACAATTGTTCATAAGTATTCAATACAGGTTCTACTGCACCTTTGCAAGCAGCTAATAGAGCTCTTGCAATATCTTCATCTCCAACAGATTCAACCCCTGAAACCACTCGCTCCTACAAAAATTTCAAAATTATGATCGCAACACACTTGTGACAAATTAAAATGTCAAAGTTGGCAGGAAAATGTACTTGTTCCACAAAGATAAAAATAATAGGAAACTTCATAAATCAGTTCGTAAGAAGAAGTTGAAAAAAGAAAGTCAAAGAAAAGCTGGAGAAAAAGCTAAATTGGGGGAACCCCATACCAAAGCAGCCTTCTCAAGCTGTAGACACAATGTGTCTAATGGTAAGACTGCTCCATCCCCAGGATAAAGACGGGAGCCAACCCTCTTTAATACTGCACAAGCTTCGGCAATGCCACCCTTCGAAAGAGCTTGATCAATGAGTCTGGCCCAGGTCTCCCTCACGATGCTACTATCAGCATCACCAGAATAGCTAGCAAAGTACAGCATTTCCAGACATGCCTTTAAGAAACAAAGCAAAAGAAGAAACTAACTTTAAAAATGGATGACCCAGAGCATGCAAACCATGAGGTTTACCCAAGATAATGAACATTATCAAAAAGGTATGGAGTAAAGGGCATGATCCACCAACATAGTAAAAAAAAAAAAAGCATTGGACATGAAGCACTGGTACCCTTGTGGAAGAATTGGCCAAAAGGTCTATGTTATGCAGAAGAACAATTCCAGAAGAAACAAAGAATAAATAGATCCCTTTCCATTTCTAGCTAAAACTGTAGTCTCTGGTCATCAGGGAAACCACTTCAACTAGGACTAAATCAAAGATGCAAACAAGACTAGGGACACGACTAGGATTTTATGGAACTGTAGCTTCTGTACAACTTTCCACACCAAAAAAATGAGCTGAATATTTGTTGCCCTTAAAGCCATTCCTTTGTGTTCAACCGAGAATAAAAATGAGAATGGTTCTTATTTTTACTCAGTAACGTCAAAAGAATATAATGGATACCCAAAAAAAAAAAAATGCACAGCAAAGTTAATGAAGAGACAAACAAAAACATCCATATAGTTTTCACATTGATGCAAAAGGATTCTGCTACCTGAGCACAATTTCAAAACCAGTGTTGTTATGGTAACAATGATCTTGATGGAGTGTTTCTTAATTTGTTCAAAAGTACCATTATGAGCATCCATTTTCCATCTCGCAACATCTCACTTCCTACTTAACCCCTTCTCTAATTCTAGTTACATATTTATCTTCAGCTAACCATGTGTGAGTCTGCATGCATGTACAAGCAACGGAGTGAACATTTATTTAGACAAATAGAATGATGAGGTCACAAAGCAAACACTGCAGAGTCTCTTTTTGTTCTCTCTTTCATCATGTGGAATCATAGTTTTTTTTTGGGGGGGGGGGTGTTTGCAAAGTTGAGGGCAAATATGGTTAGTCCAATATACCTCCCAGAGCTCAAATGGAACAGCATAATCATTATATAGCTGAGTGATGCTCTTCAAATCCAAGGACAACTCTTTTGCCTTTTCTGATATAGTACGGATCAAATCAGCATTGGGGGAGGTGCTCTGTTCTTGTTGTGAGTCATTTGAAACGGAGTTGACTGTGCTTGGAGAAGCCTCTAATCTAGAGGCCATAGCCTCTAGTTCCTCTTTGATTTTGATTTGGAACTGAATAACAGTAAGCTTTCCTTCAAGCAAATCCAGAAGTCCATTGTCAAGAGAGCCTCGTGCTGAAACACTCGTATTATCAACTTCAGTGGCACTCTTTGCCTGAAGCACGGCATTACTCAGGTACTGACGCCTGGTATTGAGACATTCAAGAAGAAATGAATCACCACAGCATGAAAATTAAATTTAACACATGAGATTTACGATGTACAAACTTGGGTTCTAAACAAGTGAGGTCAGTCCAGCAGCAAAGAAAAACAATTGGTATTGAATAGAAAACATAAGCCATGAGCAACATTAAACTAAACGCAATTGCTTCCCTGCACTCATCTGGTTGTATGTAAAGTACAACTTTGGGCCAAAAGCAGTGTCCTCTGTGCAGGAGGATGCATGAATTTGGATGGTCTACATCTAAAGTATTTCCTGGTTTACCTTTGATCTTTAAACTGAATCCTAGGGATAAACCAAAAGGAAACATTTTCTCTAACACAAACTGAATATATTCTTTCACTAGAGCCCTTTTACATATATCATATCCAGGGAAACATTGTTTCCCAAAGAAATTCATCAGTGTAAAACATTGATCTGTCACAAAGTCAATAGTCAAAGAACAAATCCAGTTCAGGATAGATATAAGGAAGAAAGGAAAAAGAAAGGGAGAAGAAAGACCATGGTATTAAAACAGACAGTCAAATAAATTAATCAACAAAATAAACTCATAAATTGAGGTATCCATAAGAAAGAGAATGAGGTATTCATACACATCATCAAATGATAATGTTAATTAATAAGAGCCGAAACAGTTGTGCATTGTAACTGAAGGCAATCAAATCAATTTATCTTGCTTAATACTTCAGGACTGGAATATATCCAAATGATTAGTTAACTAATCTATATCACTTCTTTTCTCTCTTTGGCCTTTTATTTACTATGACTAAAACTTCTGTATAGAAGTTCATTGTTTCAATCATGAATGTCAATCAGTTAGCAATTACTTAGTCTAGATTTTGAAGACTGCATAACACCTAATCAGGAGTGGATGAAGGTTCAAAAACAAAACCAGCCCCTTATCTTTTAGTTTGAGAGCCATGCCATCATTGAAGGACAAAAGAAAGCACCAAATATTTCTTAATAAGAGAACAGAGGACAGAGGACCTTTGTTCCAGAGTAGGAGCATATCCACCCTCAGTCGAGCGTCTTTCGGCCAGTCTTACCAACACATGAGCAGCAAGAATATGCTGTCTTTTCAAAACATAATATCGTGCCAGAAGCTCAAGATATTTCGCTTGATGAAGTGCAATAGGCAACCTTGACTGTCCAAGTGGAGAAGTAGAAGATGTCACCGCCAAAACAGCATGAACCTAGGTGAAAATAATTACACGAAATGTTAATTAGATCAGCGTCAACACAGAATTGAATATTCTGAGCAAGTTCTGGACCTTTACAATAGAAGATTATATCCTCATACTTAAATTGATATGGAAGTATATATCATTTCAAACATGATCTAAACAAACTCAAAAATTTAGAAACAGTATAACAAAGAAACCTCTTGTGAAGGTTCACGACCAGCACTTTGCAAAAAAGGCACCAAATCAGGGCCTCCGTATTCCAACAACTCATCTTCCAAGCCTAGATCAATCAATGTCCGATATAGATACTCGTGAAAAACTCTATCAGATGACTGGACACCAAGTTGGACGATCTGGGATATATACTTTTTACGAGAGCCTTGATCAAGTGCAGATTGAGCAACAGGTTTTATTGGAGACCCAAATTCCTTTGGTGAATTATCACCTTTTAAGGCACGCAAAGCACTGGCAATAATTTCATAACACTGCTCACGTTGGGCAAGCGCAAAATCCCTGACATCTTTTTGCTCATTCAAAGCATCACCAGCAGGATCCAAAGCCTGTGCCTTTTGCAAAGGTAAACGAACAACAGCTTCATAATACCTGCATTTGGTTATTATGCCAACTTTGAAAACGAACAAGATATTTTCTTTTGAAATTAGTAGGAAACCATTAATTGGCCAAACAAACATGGATGTTGTATTTGAATATTACATACCTCAAATCTTCAAAACGCTTGCACACAGTACGTAGGTCTGCAGACTCTGGAACTTTGCTCAGGTAATTGAAGGCCTCTCTAGCCAGGTTTTCCCTCTCCTCTGCATCAAAAGTAGCCGCAGCTCTCTCAAGACATTCAACAGCAAGAAAGAATTTATAATCAGACTCTTTGAAATAGCTTGGACAACCATCCCGCAGTCTGCCACTAATATCATCAACTGTACCCCTGCCATCAGGACCAGTGTAATACTGGACACATAAATAAAAGTTAACATAAGAGAGAGATTCTTTCCAGGCCGAGAAAGCACCACTCCAATCAAAGCATATAAATATGTATTTGAATATAATCTCTATGATCAATGTCAGGCTTCAAGGATGAATTATCTCAAAGTATTACCTCCATCAGAGACGCTATAAGCCTTGTAGCGAGTTTGTCACCCTCTTCCTCGCAAACTAGTTGATGAAATGTTAACTGAACTACAGCTTGCCTAGTATTTGCATCAAAATTACTAATCAGGCGTGTTACATGATGCTGTGAAAGAAGTTGGAGAAGAAAGAGGGCTTCACTGCATCTGAGCAGCAACTGTCTGATACATTCCATCGATCTCACCTGAAGCAAAGTCCAGTTAATTTTTAAGGCATTTACGGTGTAAAAACAAGAGAATGAAGCGCTACTCCTGAACTCCGACATACCTCCATGGCAGCTAGTTCTGCAGAAGTATAAGGAAGTCGCTGCCTTTTAGCTGATGATCCACCTTCACTGGTTTCAACATTACGAGAATAAGAACCAAATAAATTTCGAACCATACTTCTATCACCCACACCCATATCTGAACCAGTCCCTATCAGAATTGAACCAGTCACATCCCCCAGACCAGCAACAGAACCATAAAGCCCTCTTCTCTGATTCCTTCGTGAACTTAAAAACTTCTCGATAGAGCGGATTTTATCTTCGAGAACTTGCATTGCCCCAACAGGGAGTCTGCATATTACAACCATGTCTGAAGAACTTGTGCCACTTTTTGCAATAAATACTGGGAGCTCCCACAATGGTAAAAGTAACCTTGATGAACACAGGCACAACCCTTCATAAGCACCTGAAAATACAGGCTCAGCTTCTTGAACAACCTGTCCCATGCTAAAACCACCAGCTGGAGTTCGTGTGTTTGACAATGCACCACTGCCTTCTAACTGGGGTATTCCAACTAGTCTTGGGTCCTCAAAAGCTTCAGCTGCTTTTTCAGCAACGATATTGCTTATGAGGGTTTCAGCACAGACTATTCTGGCAGCCAGCATTAAACACATTCCAGATGCCTCCCCAGCTCCATAACGGTTGAAGAAGTCCTCCAACAGTGATCTTGGTGAGCTTGACTCCAACAACCTTCTCAGGATGTCAACCGGTCTGTTAAATACTATTTCCATCATGCCCATGGTACTGAAAACAACAATTCTCCTTCTTGGCAGTATATGTTGGGTTGAAAGGTCACCTCTCGCCCAGAGCTTTCGAGATGCCTTTTCAGAGGATTCCCACGTACCATCAAATCCACAGAATTCTAGTTGTAAATATAAAGACTGCACAATGGCAGCTGTATCTGGATGAGGTAGTACGTCTGCCACAAAAAGCATTCTACCTTCGATAGGAAGGGATGAGACCAACTCCCTTAGTGCACGAGTGCTTCGAACACCAGCTACCAAACCAGTGGATGAAGCTTGTGTGCTTGAATCCCTGTTGACAATTAGAAGAGAAGAACTAGTTGATGGCGATGAATCAGAAAGAACAAGAGCTCCAGCTGAATAATGACCTGATTCTATCTTAAGCGATAGATCTTCATTCTGAGATCTACCAGAGAGGGCCATGGCTCCAAACGCAAGACCACTACCCACACCCAAAGGAGGAGAAGGCCTGGTTGCAACTACTTTCAAACAACTTGGTCTCTGAAGATTGCTTCCAAGACCACCCAAACCTCCAAGGGAACCGCTATTTCCACCTGATGGCCCAGTCGTAAGGTACATCCTTCTTCCATCTGATAAAACAGCGACCAGATGAAGCGACTTTGATTCTAAGATAGACAAAGGTGATATCGAAACCATAGATGTCTTATTTGATCGAGAAGGAAGCCTTGACCCTGTTGGCTGCCTGCCACCATAGGATGGATCTTTCTGGCTGATCAAATTTCTCTCCTCTGCAACCTTCTTAAGTGGCCCATCCCCTCCTGGGCCCAGTGAGAAAACTTGGATTTTCATCTGTTCAGTCCTTCCATAGAGTATATGTCTCTCATTATCGGCAACCATTTCAACAATAGGATCAACAGCTGCAAATTTAAACACATTTGGCACAACCCATCTGCAGAACATCGAAGTAGCCATAAATCATACAACCATATGAATACTAGACGATAACACATGAAGATCAAAACATAGCAGATACAAAAATCAGCTGGGTGCTAAAGAAAGGGTTGATGATCATCAAAAGTTTTAATCTTAATAAGCTAACTTCAGTTTTGAGTAGAAAATAATTGTTTTAAGGCATATTAAAGCCCAGAAACCAATGCAACAAAGCATAACAACTATAATAAACAACTAAAAAGCAAATAAAGAATACGAAAACACTACCTTGAAATGACACTTCCCAAACCTGCAGTTACACAAACTTTACGACAACGTTTCTGCCAACCGGAACCAGTGGTATATTGCATCTCATAAACATGGCCATCACGACCAGAAAGAAAAATTCGACCCCAATCAGTGCAAGTAATACATGTCATTGTCACTCCATCAGATGGAATTCTATACTCATGCAACGGCTGAAGCACAACCTCAGCATATGGATCACTGCCATCACCCCTCCCAGAACAACAAACACCTAAAAGGATCAACTGATTGCAGGAGAAGGCAAGGTTGAATGAGAGAACCACATGACATAACAAAGTAAGAAAGATAAAGGCTTAATTATGACACAGAGCAAAATCGTTGATAGTATAAGAATTTGCTTTACAGCTACTTAACACATACAACAGAAAATAGAAGGAAAAATAGCTACCTCAGCAGGAGTGGCCAATATGAGGAGATATTGGATGGCCTCAACAAAAATGCCAGGCTTGGCTTTAGCTAAGCCAACAGCACAAATGGCTTGTTCATCCACACTATATTCAGGACATTGTCCATCCCTGTGTAGAACAGAAGAAATATAAAAATCAACAAAGTTAACAGACAGCAAGAATAACCAGCAAAAGGAAAAGATGATAATGTAAAACCAATAGTTTAATAGCTGCCCAATATCACCTCATTGCTACACCTGTTTGGAGATCTTGTGCAATCAAATTGAGCTCAAATAAATCATGACCATCAAGTTTTATGCAAACAAAAAGCTCAGAAAGAAGAAAATACTATGTCAAAGAAATATAAGCAAGGAAATTCCTTATTTTCCAGTCTCCACATAAAAAGAATGGACTAATACAAAAAGAATTACTATATAAGGTGAAAATCAGATGATTGACTTCATTCTGAGACACTTCAATTTTGTAAAGTTAGCAGGAATACCAAACAGATAAAACTGATGGGACTCTAAATTGTAAGAATCAAATGATTAATGCCAATTGAAATTATCTACTAAGGGAGGTTTGCTTAGAAAAACAAGTACCCACCTTTTACCCTTACAAGTCAGAAGATTACATCACAAATCTAAAGGGCTTTTTTTTAACTTTTTCTTTAGGGTGCTTAACAATTTTTCTGGATCTTCAAAAACTTTTGAACTGCCAGAAATCAAGGCAAGCTCCAGTATTTGACGGCATTAGGCAAATCATACCACAAAGAATCCCCTAGGTAACAGCTATAAGCACATGATGCAATAAATGATAAGTTTGTGAGTAATAGAAATTATCAAACAAAATGGCTAAAGCTTTGAAGTTTATACATTTCAGAGATGGCAACTATTGAAAAAACAGAAAACAGGCAATTAACAGGAAATAAGAAAAGCAGCAAGAGTAGCAAAAACAATCATAATTTATTCACTGAGCCACCAACACACGGAGAATAAGAAATCAAGCAATACTACCTAAACAAAAATCAAATAATTCAACAAGCCAGTTCTGTCTTGCTTTTGCTTTTGTAAAGCTGATTATAGAAAAGTAGTTATTTAAAGATATGTGGAAAAAACTGAACTCAAGTCTTTGTTTTTAAAGTTTGAAAAAAACCAAAAGCTATTTATAAAAGCACCTCCAGGACAACTGTTGAGAATCATCTTTTTCCTAAGTAAATAAGAAAGCAGAAGTCAATAGCAAACAAGAACACCTCATTCAGCTTTTAGCCTAAGAAAAGCTACGATCAGTTGCCTTGGGCAATTGGGAACAGCACAATATCTGAATCCGGTGTACAAACAACCTGCATAAATGTAGACTCATCCCACCACAAGAGAACTTCTAGAAAAAGAAAAACAAAGATAGAAACAAGAATAAGCATGCAACAGAGGTCACTGTGGCTAGTCAGCAGGAAAAAAAACACGTAGAATATGAAGATGATCATGACTGACAAAAGGGAAAAGAGCAGAGTGCAAACTTTCTTGCTGGTATTTGTTGATGTTGGGTCAAGAGGAGCCATGCATTACCTTCTAACCTTACTCAGACAAATTGAACTTGAGGCGCTTGCATGAATGGACCAAAAAGTTTAGAGTAAAGAATGATTGGATGAGAAGGATTTACAATCAAGGAAATAGACAACAAAGAAAGGCAAAGATTTCAAAAATGTGAGCACAAAAGAATGCTTTTAAAACTGGACTTTTGGACAATAGTAAAAATAGCAGAATACAGCCGAAGCATTGCATTGTAACCTGTGTATCACCAGGATGCACAGCATAAGCTATTTAGAGGGCTTCTATCATTTTGTTGGGGAAGGAATCTTGGATGAAACATAAAGAAACTGGGGGATCACCACTCAATTCCTAGCTACCCAGAGCACGGAAACAGCAACTTGGAACCATGCTCTTAAGCAAATGATGTCCTATTTCCTAACACTACAACAATACCCGACTGTAGCACCTTCCATTTAAAGTATCAGTTGAACAAAGGTAAAACCTACCCAACACCTTTGCACGTGGGAATCTCATCTTTATGCAAATTGATACATGCATATCTAGGAAGAAATACCAAAAAAATGCATCATAAGCTTAAAAGAAAATGTCATTTTCGTGTTCATGCAACAATGGTGTGTAAGTTGAATCCAAGCATCTACCTTACAAAAGTAAATATGAATCAGCAACTTTGAAAAACCGAAGTTCGTCAAAGAGAAAACAAAAGCCTTGCAACCTCAACCAATTGCAAAATGTAAGATTTCTAGAAATTTATTTGGAAAGCTTATGCTAACAAGTAATACTTGATGCTAAACCCAACAAACTGAATAATATCTTTGAAGTAATTAACTGGATAAACCAAATTTGTTCAGAGCACATAAAAGCCCTAGTAACCATATCAAAAAATCAGAGACCCAATCAGTAAAACTGCGTAAAATTAAAACACCTGCCCAGGTGTCAAGCAAATGCAAAACACTAACCACTTGTCAAACCGCCAGATAAATAACGTGTTATCCACCGATGCCCATGCTCTGCGTATGTCTGGAAATATTCCACATAAAGCTGTTCCCTCTCCACCAGATGCATTGTATCTTTCAATGAGGACAGGAGGCAACTCCCAAGTATCCACAACTTCAACTAAAGGGGGCCACTGCAACAGGATGCACACCAATTTGATGCTTCTCCAAATGATGAATGACAAAATAGACAAAGGTACAGAATAAACAACATAAAAAAATGAAATAGTGCAAGCTTAAGCAATACAAATCACAATAAGAACATCCTATCCCAATTTCTGCTGCAATCAGATCCACCTAAAGCTTCAAAATACTGACATGCATAAAAGATGAATGCAAGATAATTAATTGCAGATTTGGGACAGAGTTAGTTGAAGTAGTACACGAGTGTAATATACAATAATACCCTCAATTATTCTCTTAAAATTCCTCCTAAAGTATTACAAATGAATTTCACTCTTTGAAACCTGAACCTTGAGTACACAAATCAGCTGATTGATTTAAAGAACTTAAATGAGATGTCCTCATCACTTTTTCTAGCAATTTCTCTTGAACAAAATGACAATCAACTTCAAAATGCTTTGTGCTATGACGTAAGACCAGATTCAAAGCTATATAAATGGCTGCTTGACTATTATACACCAAATTCATAGGCTGTTTATGCTCAAAGTCAGGCTCATTGCATCATACTTTCCAGCATATCAATCCAGACTTGGTAAATAGCAGTCTCACAGGTGTTTAGGTCCAGTACTTGACGATGCAAGAAGAGTTTGCATCTTGCCTTCGCTTGACTTCCAAGCTACACAAGCATCCCTTGTACTGCTTCTCTAGCCAAAAAAGAAAAGGTGGAATGCTATGCCTTGGCTTTCCAGATCTTATGCTCTAAAACCATGACAATACATTTCGGAAGAAACTTTTCAACACCGGAATAGCAGGTGACCTACTTGTATTCTTAAGAGTAGTACACGAGCATTCTCGAATAGTTCCCTTACTCACTTAAAGAAACCAACAGCACTTCATGTCATCAATAATTTAAGTATGATGGGATTTTTTCTTCAGAAGTACTTTTAAAGAATCGATTATTTTCCCACATTGAGGCTCTAAAGAGGAGTAGTAAAAAAAGGCCCAAAACAGACGAGCAGAGAAATGAAGGTCATTCTCCTACATCAATTGAATTTGACGTGTGTGGAAACTCAATTAAGCTACTTTTGCACCAATTTCAGCAAGCTCTCCAAGCAGTTGTCTCTCAACAACTTCTTTCACATTAAACTAACCTTTACAACTCCAATTTTGAACTAAATATCAAATCAAACACAAAATTTTTTTGCCAGTAAAGCTCTTCAATATCTAGTAAACTTTTTCCAGAAACCATAATAAGTTCAAGTCCCATCCACCTTTAAATTCCACAAAAATTAAATTCACCCACCACCAACAAGAATTCAAATAATAACTCATCAAAGAAACATATAAAGAACAAAAATTACCAATTACTTGCAAAATATACATGTTCACTAGATTCACTGTCAAAAACCAAAAGTAAAACGTTTTTGCTTTGCTTTCCTAGCATTTAACTAGTAAATTACCTGGACACCATATACATTCTAGAATACCCGAAATCCAAATTCACAATCTTCTTTACCTTGAATTTTCTGAGCACTCAAATACTTGGCTCCTCGTATACCATGCACTAAGAAGAACATGAAAAAGCCCACAACTTCAACTACTATACAACGCAGTCTATCCAACATTCTATGCCAAATAACCATCTTTTTTACTTTCCTTTGCTATATTCCTTTGAGGGAAAAATGCCTAACAATTTACACCACTCCCCAACCCCCCCGCCTCCCCCCCCAAAAAAAAAAAAAATACAAGAAACCATTTTTGTGGGCTAACCTGAAATAAAGCAACCAATTCAAAAAAGAATAAGAATTATAGAACTGATAAAGATGGTAGTAAAAATACCTCTCTGGGTTGAGCAGTATAGGGATGACTAGCATATCTAGAAGCTTCCAGAGCTTCTTCCAGGTCAAGCTGAGAGCCAACATCTCTGCTTATACAGTTGCTGATGGCAAGCCCAGCATTAAACACGTCACGCATCACAATCTCATTCCTCCACGCCATTTTTTTAATCCTCTTCAACCTTCAACACAAAGGAGAAAAGGAGGCAAAAAAAAAAAAAAAAGAAGAAGAGAAGAAGATAGAAATCCCAGTATCCCAAATTCTTATCCAGTCAATAAAATTACTGGAAATTTTTTGGGTTCTCAACCTAATTCATAGAAGAATAAAGGAATGGAAAAGAAAAGAAAAGAAAGGATCTGATAGAAGAGAAGAGGAGGGAAATTTCAAGAGGGTTTAGGGAGAGGGTTTTGACTTCCCCTGATTTATTTTCTTTCCCTCTTCTTCTCTATCTTTTTTTATTTTAATTATTCCTAATTTATAGTACTAGTATTAATAAGGGGGAAATTTAAAAAATTAGAATCAGAATTGACTGTTAGTCAACGTTTGTCATCGTTTTTGAACGCCTAGCAGCTGTACTAAGTGAACTGCCGTCAACGTTATCCGGAACGGCGTCGCGTAACCTACTTCCTGGCATGGATTTGGGCCTGAAGCATAATAATTTGTGGATTCGAGACTCCTACAATTACCAGCGGTAATTTTTTGCACGGTGCAATGTAGTGATTAACGGAACAAAAGTAAACACCAAAATAATTAGAAAAATATATTATTTACACTTCCATTTTGTTAATCACATCTTCACTATCATTTTCTCAATAATTAATACTGACACTAAATTAGTAACATGCAAAAAAATAATAATAATTTTTTTTTTGCTTGTTGAAATTTGTTCCCCAAGTTCAATTCCCACCATCTAATTTCAAATTTTTCCACCTCCCATCTTTAATTGTTCTTTACAATCCAAGCTGTGATTGGTCTCTGATTCCTTAATTTATCAACTGAAACCTATAAAAGCTATATCACTTGATGGACAGCAAAAGACTAGTTATGATGGGAAGATCAACGCCTAAACATTTTTTAGGGCACTTTGAGAAGGTTTATGCATAAGTTTTGGCTACGCTTGTTTTGCATGTCCACAAAAATGATAAATAAGATATGTGGGATCGGTAACTAACAGCCATCTGGGCTTGGTGGAGTAGGAAGTCAAGAGTTCAAACCTTACCTCCCATCACTCGCCACTATATGTGGCTGTCATTTTAAGTGGTTTAAATCCATACAGGTGCATAGTACACTTGTTTGATCCGATGGTGTTTCAGTTCTCGTCGATTCTCCCATGACCCAGTTGGACCCTCCTCCTTAGTATAGGCTAGATTAGGCATAGGATAGACAAGTGCCGATTAACAATATATATGTGTGTGTGTGTGTGGGATCAGCAATTGGGCAATGGTCGCTTGTGTTTCTTGTAGTCCGTTAATACAAAATCTGACTCTTGGCTACCTTAGATTATTGAGGAGAATTTTACAATGGTACTTCATACGTGTGTTTATCATGGATAATCATGGTTTTGATAGTTATTCTCAATGCTCAAGGAATTGATGATTTTTGTGTTTTCAGATGATTATGTCATTTGCAACAGCTGCAAAAGACCTGATACAACTCTTTCAAAGGGGTAATTGACTTTTACTATTTTCATCTGTCACGTAGTGAAGACATGTTACACTTGACGCTTGTTGGAATTTGCGAAGCAAATAAAGAAGAAAAATTGTGGGAAGCGATTTTTTGTGAAGAGTGGTATATTAGCAGGTCTTGATTAAATTCTGGTCCGTCCCATCTTGCTCTTCTTGCTAAACATGTTTCACTTAATTCAGCAAAGTTGCCTGATTCCAAAAGTTTTGGATGTTCATGAGCTTCAAGACCTCAACTGTGATTCTCATGCAACACAAACACAGGGAAGAAAGGGTTTCATATTCATGCAATTTATCTTGTATTATGTATCTTCGATTATACACAGCTTTCCTTCGGATATAAATATAATGCATCTCTCCAAAAAGCTTTTGAAATATCTAATAAGCTTCTGAAGTAAAAGGAACTTTTTTCTAATCTTTTATGAAGTGTCTAAAACTATGAGAAGCCAAAAAAAAAAAAGGGGGAACTGCATCTGATTCCATAGCTGCTATGGCACATGCACTACTCCATGCACACACCACACCTCTGCGATAATAAGGTATGCTGCTAGTAGAATCTCCAAGCTGATTAGTGCTGAAATATTTTCTGTTTCTTTCTATATCACAGGGGAAAGGAAATAGGGGATTGAGCTGGTGAGAATGAAACCAGTTTTTAGAACAAAAGGCAAGGTCTCTCACCATTGGTTACACATTCCTTGACCATTATTGGCACATATAACACTTCACAGCCATAACACAAGCTTGAGAACCCAATCTTTAGTCTTCAGAACCCAAGAGATGATAATTCCAAAACCAAATGAGTAGACAAGGCGAAGAAATTGTGATTTTTCATATATCTCCAGGCTAAATTAGAGAATTAGGAAATACATTATTCTGCACAGATAGATTTTGCTCTCAGAATTGGAGAGGTAAATGGAAAAAATGGGGAATAAGAGTAACAAAAACTTATACACAGGTTAGTTGGCTACTGAGATATTCATCTACCTTATGTCGGTATCAAATTAAGTACTCATAGTAAACCAAGAAAAGAGCATCAGGAGCATCCTTAGGAAGACTGTTTATATAGAGGTAAAAACGCAATGTCTCCTCTTTCAGAAGAGCGTCCTTATCAGCTACTTCCTTTTCACAGGTGAGAACCCATAAGTCCCCTGAGTTTACTCTCTTCAGGCTACCTCGGCAAAATGGGCATGATGCTGATCTCAGGTTCCTGTAAAGGACGTAATGATAGGATGTAAAAACAAGTATGCTTCCATGTGAAAGAAAAAAGCAAGCCTTCTGAAACAAAACAAATCAAGGAAGGTGTCATACTCACCAGTCACGGTAGCAATTGATGCACATTGCATGGCAGCAGTTAGGCAAAACCATTCTGGTGCAGGGTTCCAAGCAGATCCCACATTCATCTTCCCTCTCCAAATCACCATCAACTTGCTTGTTACTTCCTCCAATTTTGTTTCTTACGATCACTTGTAAGCTCTGACCTTTGTCTTTATCACTAAGTAGCTCATGCGAGTTGTCACCAAGGCACTGTAGTGATGGTAATATAACAGCTGCAATTTTTTTTCTCAATGAGAAATATAAATCCAGAAGTCTTGCAGAAGCAGGACAACAAAAGGTGAAAAAACTTTCTATGATATGCATCAGATTATTTCTCTGGTTAGCTAGTAAAACATTGTTGCTACACCTAACTCTAGATTTTCATTATTAACTCTCAACCAAAAAGAAGAAGACTTAAAATTGTTCAACTTCATATGCTAGACTGCAAAAAAATAAAAAATCACCTATCATTTCCCAGAAAAAAAAAAGGCTAGACTGCGAAAACTAAGTAGCTCTACACTTTAACAACAACTAATAATTCACATACCATAAAATTCTCTAACAGTTGCTCTCCTTCCATGCGAGGCAAACAACTGCTTCCCATCAGAGGTAACCTGAAAACCATGTAAATAACCAACATATTAGACACTATAAACTTATTCCAGTGAACGGAAACAGCACAATGCTGAGCTTGTACAGTACAACATCTAGCTTGCAAGCATATTTAGCAAAAGGGAAAAGCGCCAATGGAGAATGCGTGAGCAAGGATATGAATAACAGACCTCATATACAACGATGTGGAAGAGATTCAAATAGCTTGGAAGCAAGCACGTGCATGAGAAATCTATCCATTGCAGCAGAAACAGAAATAAAGGTGCCAAGTTATTGTAGACTAATCTCATGTGCAAACAAGCATTATTGCTTGTTCTTGAAATAGAAGCCGCCCTGAAATTGAAATGCAACTCCACTTAATTTCCTTTATCCAAGCAAAACTACCCAAAATTGCTTATATCTCGCCTATCAGTCATGATTCAAAACTGCGTTAAGTAACTTTGAATTCCAAAAAAGAAAATGAGAATTCACAATTTTGACAATTACCACAGTCAGTAAACCAGTGTAAAAGACAGCACACAGGGATACAGATGTGAACAAGGGGTATCTGGTTTGTCAACTTTATGGAAGATTCCCAATTAATCTAATACAATACAGTCACTTTAAAAAAATTCAGGAATAAAAATCCACCCCATTCCCCTGAACCCCTTGCCCCCAACAACCCCCCCCCCCCCAAAAAAAACAAAAAAAAAAAAAAATCAGAGTTAAATGAAGGATCACATATCAATAAGTTCTTTCAATGCCTAATAAAAGCTTGAAAGGAGTGGAGGAAAATCCTAGTAATAAAACAGTGAGATACATGTATCCTCGAACTTTTTACTCAAGTCATATATGCATGAACAAAACTAACAAAGAATTAACCAAAACCAAAGAAAAACATTAGAACAGACAAACTGAAATGCTACTATCTTAATGAAGCTGATACGAAAATAAAAGAAAACGAAGAAAGGCACTTGGAATCGGATTAAGTTAATTTCTTAAAGAAAAAAACTTGCACAAAAATGTATACAGAAAATTGACCAGCCAAAAAAATGGAAAATAGAAAATAAAACCATTGACAGGGGTTAGTTCAGGAATCCAATACAGGAAAACAAGGGGACTTTGATCAGACTAATTTCACCTTCTGCAAGTCAATCAAAACAGCCCAAGTTCAGTAAATACACTAAAGCACCATAAACAATTAAAACCCGCTTGATATTTCCAACATCACACACCATAATGATGACAGAAACAAAACTCACAAGGCATTGGCATGGCGAATATCTGCTTCGAGGGCCAAAATGGATTCTTGATAAGAACTGGAACTAGCAAGCTGATAGTAATCCATCATCAATTACTCAATCAAAACCACTAATTCTTGCTTTCTTCCCAACCGGGATTTTTTTGCCTTCTTCAACAAAACAAGAACAACAAAATTGTTGATCACTTTTTAACAAAAAGCCAACAACTTTAACAATAAAGTAGGCGCGTTTACGAGCAATATATAACTATAACAAGAATAAATTGCCACAGAAAGTGTGGAGACTTTTGGGCGGTTGCTATGAGAAGACTGGGTCGTTTGTTTGAAGCTATCCTGAATTTTGATGGATACTCAGTTTGAGTGTACTCTTCCGCCGTTTGACTTATATATATGTTGAGTAGTGCCACTGTGTCACGGCCGTTTGGAACCCGCTTGGGATTGCAGCAGCATATTGAAAAATATTTTATCTAATAAAATTTTTATTAAGTGTACTTATTAAATACTTAAGTGCTGTTAACTATATTATTTAGATACATAATTTGATAAATACTCATTATATTAGATAATCTGTAATTTAAAATATTTATCTTTTTATTTAGTTTATAAGATAAAATGATTAAATTTGATACTTTATTTTTTAAAATACAAAAGCTATACAAAAAATATCAAATTTGATATTTTGCTAAAAGTACTTTTATCATTGAAAAACTCCACTCTTAAATTTTATCGGATAATATTCACCAAATATTTCAAATATATTTTTAACATTCAAAAGTACATTTTTTTTACCAAAAGCATGGCAACTCAAACTCAAACTCAAACTCCTTTAGTATATGAGTTTTTTTGTTAAAACCAAAAGTTCCGCAACCCAAACACATTAACATGAGCAAGAAGGAGTGAGAAAGAGAGAGATCTTCCTTAGTTTGAGTTTTGAGGAAACAAAGGAAGATTGAATGGATCTTTTCCCCAAATTTTGCATTTGGCCCCCATGAAGATGGCCATTTTGGCATGCACTATGGTAGACAAAATGTTTTGTTTGCATTTGACCCATAGGATTTTAATTGGTTGAAATTTTCTCTTCTTTTCTTATTTGAGGTAATGGTAGACGAGTAAATCTTTTTCAAAGTTTAAAGGTTGGTAAAGAATTTGAGAATTATTGCTTACCAACTTATGTTAGTTGTGCAATGTTTAATTATTTGGTACTTGCATAAACGTACGAATGTCTTATGTAGAAAACAAGCACCACTTTGTGTGGGACTATGTACCAAAAATCTAACTATTTCACTAACAAATAGTCTAACACAAGTTTTCGCTAACCACTATTAGTGTATTGACAAAGTTACATGACGGTAATTAGTGGCTGCTAGAGCTGTAAACGAACCGAATCGAACCGAGTATCTCATGTTTGAGCTCTGTTCGTTAAGCAGTTCGAACAACGTTCGTGTTCGTTCGTTAATTTTCGAACTCCAAACCTGTGTTCGTGTTCGGTTCGTTAAGTAAAATTCGTGTTCGAGTTCGAGTTCGAGTTCGGCTCGTTTAACATAAACGAGCCGTTCGCGAACATGTTCGAAATGCTCGAATCCAAATTATTTTATGCCTTAAATATGCCATGCAAATTATTAATCATTCTAAAAAATAATTAAAGCACTAAGTGACTAAATTCTATTATTCATTAACTATATAACTAACATTAACATAAAAACAACAAATAAAACAAAGAAATTTGCCCTCCAAATATAAAAGTCCAGCCATAAAATTAATCCTAAATTTGTTAAATGATAATTATGTCTATGTTCGCGAACGTTCGTTAAAACTCGCGAACATGTTCGTGTTCGCGAACGTTCGTTTAGCATGTTCGCGAACGTTCGTTAAAACTCGCGAACATGCTCGTGTTCGCTCGATTATTAATCGAACAAAAAAATTCGTTCGAACTCGGTTCGTTTAAAATTTCGAACGAGCCTTTCACGAACACGAACGAGCCGAAACGAACCGAGCTACCGAACAGCTCGGTTCGTTTAACAGTTCTAGTGGCTACAAAAGCAAGAATGGAGCAGAAGTAATGTTATAATCCTAATAATATAATTTAGGAGCATATTTGTCAGTTTAGTCAACCTAAAAAGAGATGGAGTATTTCAGGCTTCTTTTGAAGTGGCAAATATCATGTATTTGCCCCTAGCATAAATTAAGGCCTAGAATAATTTTCCAATTATAATTTCGTCTTCCATTTATGCTGGCATGCATGAACCAAAAACTTGTTGAAGAGAAACCAGTTGATAGAGATAAGAATAAACTGATTAAATGCATTATTAATATAGGCATATTCTATTCATCGTAAAAGTACTTCAACATTCTTCCAAATATGCTCATTTTTGTTTCTTAGACAATCATTACTTGATTCAATCTGACATTTTAACAGCCACTAGGTGCATTGTAAACGTATCACTTGCCATCGTGAGGCTATGCATGTGATTTAATGCTCTCAAATTTTTCTTTTTTTGGTATATCATAGCACGTACTTTTAAGGGTTTTACTTTCTTTTTTTTGCTCTCAGATATGGTTTTACTTACTATTATTTTGAAATTTCAATAAATGATCGTGCTTAGATGGATGAGATTTCAAATCAGAAAAGAAACGATAAAAATAAGATCATGCATATCAAAATTTCAAGAAAAAAATAATCTATAGTCCCTTTTGGGTACTATGCCCATGATCGCAATCTAATTATCTCTTGTCACATCATTCAATGATTTAGGGTGCATTTGATAAAACTGAAGCCTGAAAACTGAAATTTGAAATCTGAAGTCTGAATCCATTAAGTTATTGAATTGTTAAGTATTAAATCTAATATATTTGAGTGCATATCATAATCAGTGATAAGTGAATAACTTATCACTTAATTTTGAGAGCAAGTTTTATTTAGAAAATTCAGTGTCACTTAATTAATTGAGATATTCAATTTTGGGTTATCAAACGGTCTGAATCCATTAAGTTTAAGTGTTAAATTGGGTTATCAAGCAGGGCCTTAAACACCAAATATCATCTAAAGGGTGATAATGATCTACACACAAAAACAAATATACCAAAATATAGTATATGTAACTAAGGTTGCAGATTGCGATATCTATGCCCTTTTGGTTTAAAGTTTGGTAAGAAATTGGAAAAGCATGAAAAGGAGATGAAAAAAGAGGCATTGTTTATGCCATAGAATTAGAGTGAAAATGACCACCGTAGTTGGTACTCATGAGAATTTTTTTTCCCAGTCACATTAATCTACTAGAGCTCACGTAAAACTATTTAGGTATCGATTCTATGATCAGATTAAGTTTGGATTGCATTTTCCATCATTTTTCATGGAAAAATTACTGTAGCGATTTGATATATGTGAGGGAAAAAGGTGATAGAGAAATATAATCACGAAAAACGACAATATTTTTCGACGGAAACAAGCAGTCCAAACAAGCAGTCACATCTTTTTTCGTTCTTTTTTCAATACGAAGTCTACAAACAAGAGTAATCTTGGCAATAGAGTGTATATTGTGAATCAGCAGCATGTTTTTGTGCGCCATAACTCTTTCTCAGCTTTTACAATATTTGGAGTTTTGAATATTATCAAAAGTTTTACTTAATAAGTTTTAATGTATATATTTCATGGTAAAATATAATTTTGTTACACAATGGCATTCATATGATTTCAACGGTGTGGGATAATATCCTAGTCATGTATATGAATTCAGCCAAAACTATATACACCAAATAACTGCCCCCTGCTCCTTTGCGTACTCCTTTCTCTAGACTCGCTCTAGTTGGCCAGCAAGGTGGTTCAACTTTCATTTACAGTGAAAAAAATTTAAGAATGGTATTAAAACATCTCTTTAATCTAGTAAGGTCTGTATATCTGTTAATCTCTAACACAAGCCTCTTTAGACTCACTATAGTAACCCGTCTGGCAGCCCTTGCTGAAATCATTACTCTGTCATTCTTCCGTGCTCTAACAATTGCGCTCCTTAGTATAAAAAAATCGTTACATTGTTAGTGTATAATTGTCTGTGTATAAAAAATTAACTCTAAAGTTATTGATATAAAATTTTGAAGACTGAGATGAATACAACTTAAAAATGTCGACAAGCTTCTGGAAACATGAGAGACAAACTGGTTCGTGTAATTACGATTAAATTTCAGGTTCCTCTCACTGGGAGTCATTTTGACTGGCAATGCATATAAATTGTACAATAGCTTGCGTGCCAACAGGCAACAGACAACAAGACCTCCAACGAAAGCGTACAATTCAAAGTCAAACCATTTGGACACGGTCAAATGTCCTTACTTCAGCTGTTCAACATTTTGCAGAACTTTAATTGGACCGTTCTGACGAAGCACTATAACCATCATCTAGCAACTACTACTATCTAGATGAGTAGCTTCACTCGAATTCAACGCTAGTTTTAATTGATTCGCATGAATCATTTGTACATTTTGACACGGTCAAATGTGTTTCCTTCAACAATTCCAGAACTTTAATTGGGACCTTTCCGACAAAGCACTATAACCATGGAGACGGGGCAGAACGGTTATCAGAAGGATCGTTCTTGAATCGTATATTATCAGGATTTGATCCAAAATAATTATACGATTTAAATTATTTCTTGTATCATATTTTTAATAATATATGTGAGATTCATAAAATTTGTTCTAAAATTACACGTTATGCAAACAAAATTATATCTTATACAAATAAAGTTATGCGGTGTGCAAAATGTATAAAACCGTCAGCAACCGTTCCTGCCCGTGGTCCTATAACCATTATATAGCAAAATACCATCTGGATGACTAGCTTCACTCGAATTCAATGCTAGCTTGAATTGATTGATGCGAGAGTTGTATTGGCGAACAACCTGTACAAATTTTTATAAATAACTTATGATTCTAGAAATATGTTCTGATTCGTGGTAGTACGTGAAACCAAATTTATATAACTTTTTCCTTACAAAAAAAAATCGCTATTTTTAATGATGGTTGGCCAAATCATTAAAAAAATCCTTGAAAAAATATAGCTAAAACTAAGTCAATATTATTTTGACAATACAATGGGATGTGGCATGTGTCACCATCAGTTATACAATTATACTGCAAAAACCCCTAAAAGGAAAATAGTAATGATTTCTTTATTCCTCAATATTTGTTTCTATGTGATCCTGTGTTGCCATTTCGTCCTTTAGGTTGTTCTTATTTATCTCTTTTTATGGGCACATATTTGTATTTGGAGATGGTATGGCTGAATTTTATATTCAAAGAGAGCGCTACTTCTAAGATGCAGAAGCAAATAAATGTTGTTGCCCAAGCCTAGTATTCTTCCATCATATAAAGCACAAATTTACTTACAAAATAACACATAATTGAAAATTGTATGAGAAATTCCATCGATATAAAACAAATAGAAGAAAACCTCCACCCAATTTCAGATAAAAAAATATAAAAATAGATGGAAAATAGATGAAATAGCTTGAAAATATTTAAGAAAATCCATTGAGTTGATAAACTTTTTTAAAGAACTGAATTTGTCTTTTAAATGTTTTAAATTGTACATTCTTTTAGCACCAGATACATATCAAGTTATAAAATAAGGAAAAGAATCTTAACATTTTATTGCTGTCTGTATAAGAAAAAGTTAGCAATCATAATATATTTTACCAAATTAAAACAATTGAATTACAAGTATTTCCTAGTAATTCACAATTTGTAAGTGCCTCCTTGGAAATCAAACCTATAAAGTGACCACCTGGGTAGGGGTTCAGACGGCTACGGCGGATGAGTTGAATTCAACAAAGCAATTAAAAAATTATTTGCAAATAGAAATGCCAGAAAAAAGGGATTTTTTTTGTCTAACTGATGTTAGTGGGCACCTTTAGCATCCTTAAATTACATTTCATTTATCATGCGAATATACACAATTATAATAATTACACCACCACCTAATTTTCAACATTTTTTTAAAATTATCCACATTTTTTCAACAAACTCACACATAAGACTAGAGGTGCTATCGAGCCGAGTCGAACTCGAGTAGCACCATACTCGAGCTCGAGCTCGAGCTCGATCGAGTAAAAAAATTTGGACTCGAGCTCGAGTCGATGAAATAAAACTAAACTCGATCTCGACTTGTTTGAGTTCGAGTAAGCTCGAGTAAATATCAAGCCCGAGCTACTCGAGCTCGAGCTCGAGTTTTAAAATAAATCTATAATTTTTTTAAAAAATATATAATATAAATAAAATATAAAAGCTCGATTAAGCTCGGCGAGCACTCAAGTACTTATTTCTTGAACTCGAACTCGACTCGTTAAATTTAACGAGTAGCTCGAGCTCGAACTCGAGCTCGATTTTACCGAGCTCGAGCTCGAGTCAAGCTTTTGATCAAGCTGCTTGACTTGCTAGCACCCCTACCTAAGACTCTTCTTAACAATTAGGCTTAGGTACTCGTTAGCCAAACCTAATATATATATATATATATATATATGGTTCTCCACATGGATATGGATTCCATTATAATATCAAAAAAGAAATTTACATGCAGAGAAAGAAACCCTCATCTTTCTTTAATTCATTCTCAATTAAAGCCTTAAATTATCAATCTTTATATTGTACTAATTGAAAATTGAAAAGGTTTGAAGATATAGTATAAATTCACTTGGACCTATTTGGAATTGCAGTTCTTTTGTTAAAAAAGTGTTTTTAGAAGACAAAAACACTTTTAACATGATTGGTGAACATTATTGCTTGAATTTAGAAGTAGAGTTTTTGGTCAATAAAACACTTTTGGCATAGTTTTAAAATTGGTTCTTTTAGAGCTATTTTTGTGTTCCAAAAATGAAAATTAATTTAAACAAATTTATTATAAATTGTGAACTAAATAAAGAGATAAATATGTTTTAGAAATTTAGAATTGCATATTATTAAATGGAAAAAGCACCCAAACCATATAATTAAGCACTTAATAAGTAATTTGATTAAAAACTCTACTAATTAAGTATTTTTTAATAAACTACCGCAGCCCCAAATAGGTCCGTAAGGGTAGCATAATCGCGTTTTGAGTCTCGTTTTATTTTATGAAGAAAAATATATGGATTTCTATGTGAACATTCTTGGCGAATTTCTCAGTATAATATTAATATGAGAAAATATCACAAAAGTAGTGTTGGGTGGGGTTGGGTTCTAGTTTAAGGGGTTGTCGCAAATGGTAAAAGTGGCTCCATTAAAAAATTATTTTAAATTTCAATTTTTTTGCCGAGAAAGTAAAAGGAGGGATTTTTTTCTTGTGAAAAGGCTTCGCCACACATCAAATGAACGGGGAAGCCTTTATATATATATATATCTAATATATAAAAGCGAAAGTTGGAGCATGAATAGTGCTTTTTGGTTGATCGGTTATAGCGTAATTTTGGGCAACTTTGAGGGCAAATTTGTTGGCTCTTGTATTTGTTTGCTTTTTTGGCTTTTCCTTTTTTTGTTTTGCACAAATTTAAACATCTAATATATAAAAGCGAAAGTTGGAGCATGAATAGTGCTTTTTGGTTGATCGGTTATAGCGTAATTTTGGGCAACTTTGAGGGCAAATTTGTTGGCTCTTGTATTTGTTTGCTTTTGTTGGCTTTTTCCTTTTTGTTTTTTTGCACAAATTTAAACATTTAATCAATATAATCACAACAATTATTTTTCGGAGGGAGTTGGCTTATGAATAGTGAATTTTTGTCAAGCGCTTATAAGATAATTTTGGGCAACTTTGAGGGCAAATTTGTTGGCTTTTGTATTTTGTTGGTTTTTTCCTTTTTTTGCACAAATTAAAACATTTAATCAATATAATCACAATAATTATTTTTCTTTCATATTTTTGTAAATGCTGCTTACTAATATTAGATCATTGATCTACATTAAGAGCCATGTATTATTACATTGTTTTTGAAATTTACAGTACTTTAATTTTTTTAATGTAAGAAACAATCTAAATAATATTGAGTGTTCTGTAAATACACAATTATTGAGGAAATAAATTGTTGGCTTTTTCCTCTTTTTTTTTTGCACCAATTTAAACATTTAATCAATATAATCACAACAATTATTTTTCGGAGGGAGTTGGCTTATGAATATTGAATTTTTTGTCAAGCGCTTATAAGATAATTTTGGGCAACTTTGAGGGCAAATTTGTTGGCTTTTGTATTTGTTGGTTTTTTCCTTTTTTTGCACAAATTAAAACATTTAATCAATATAATCACAATAATTATTTTTCTTTCATATTTTTGTAAATGCTGCTTACTAATATTAGATCATTAATCTACATTAAGAGCCATGTATTATTACATTGTTTTTGAAATTTACAGTACTTTAATTTTTTTAATGTAAGAAACAATCTAAATAATATTGAGTGTTCTGTAAATACACAATTATTGAGGAAATAATTAATAAATTATTATTGGCTTTAGTGACTTTAAAAAATGGATTTTATTACTACGACATGAAATAAAATTATTTGGAAAAAAATGAATGCATATATTGCAAAAAAAAATGAAATAAAATAATGCTCTGTAAAATTGTTGAATGCAGTAATTGTTTAGCATGTTCAGCAGTAGCTTTTGACTGAATGATTCCCAAAAGTTGAATAGCAGTAAAAAAAAAAAGAAAAGAAAAGATGTCCAACATTGTTATCACAATTAACCAAAATCGGTTAAGGTGTCATGGACTAAAAATGATTTCTAATCCTACTACTTTTTAAAACATACAATTATAAAAATGTATTAGTCTATATATCCATATTACTCTATATAATTATTACAAAATTTTAATGCCCTTGTTTTTATTCTTATTTTTTTTCTATAAAAAAGAATAATTAGTATGTTATTTACTAATAGCTCGGGCATCCAATAACAATTGTAGGATAACCGCTTGACAAAAAAATATTGTTCATGGGGCAACTCTCACTTTTATATTGTTAGATAAATATCCATATTTAATGTATATATATAATTATTATAAAATGTTTCCTAATGGCTCTAAATTTAATGTGTACATATTCATTTTTCCTAATGGCTCTAAATTACTCTAAATTGAAAAGCAATGTTGTATGCTATTTTTTCATTATTCTTTTAGTCAAACATGCAACATTAATTACATTGTTTCTTACATTAAAAAAATTAAAGTTTGTAAATTTCAAAAACAATGTATAATACATGGCTCTTAATGTGGATTAATGATCTAATATTAGTGAGCGACATTATACAAAAATATGAAAGAAAAATAATTATTGTGATTATATTGATTAAATGTTTTAATTTGTGCAAAAAAAAAAGGAAATAGGCCCATATTTATGGAACTTAGTGAGTTCAACTACTTAACCCACACCACATAATCTATACTAATCATATCATACAAAATATCAACACTATATTATCTGAACTAATTCAAGCCAAACTTATACGACCTATATAATTCTCTACACTACAACAAATATACAATAACTAAAAATTGTGCAACTTAACACGGGAAATATTCGTCCTCCTGCGCAATGCGCAGGCCGTCCCAACTAGTATATATATAAAGGGATTGCCACTGATTTGAGGTACTGTGATCCTTTAATTTTTTTTAATTCCTAAAAAGGAATTGTGCAAACCCAACCCTAAAACCTTAATCCCTAAACCCCTACTACATAAACCTTAGAACCCTAATCCCTAAACCCTAATACATAAACCCTAACCCTAAAAGCCTAAAAGTTAATTTACCTACAAAAATTCTGCTAATTTCATAAATGGTGATTAATCATCCTATAAAAATTCGATAAGGTTCTGGTTGAAAATACAAAATTAATTGAAAATAAAATATGCCTAAGTCGTCCATTGTTTTATTTTTTGGTTTAAATGTTAATGCAAATAACGATAAATAATGTATATTCAACTCATTTCTAAAATAATTTTATATTATTGCTTGAACGTGTGTTCAGTAATGGATGTCCGAAATATTAGTTCTTGGTTATGGTTAGTGCTGAGTTTTTTTTTTCTTGTTTTTGCTACTTGCAGAATGTCTGTTTTCCTTTCTTCTTGGTTGATTTTCTTTTTTGTGCACATTAATATGCAATCTGCTAACTTGCCTCATATACGGTCAATTGGGGAAACATTTTGGCTCTGTTTGGTTTCTCCATTTTTTAAAAACTTGACAAGTTTTTGTATATAATACTATAATAATGCACAAGCAAAAACAATTCAAAAAATACATATCTATACAATATATCAAAAACAATTTCAAGTACACAAAAAAATTTAAAAATAAAATCTACATTATTTTCTTCTTCCATCTATCACTACCACCATCACCCTCATCCACCATCTTCCTCCTTCTCCCTCACCCTCTCTTTCATCCTCATTTCTCTCTCTCCCTCTTCCTTCTCCCTCTCTTTCCTCCTCCCCTCTTCCCTTTCCCTTTCCCGCCATACCCCACCTCCTCCCTCTAGCCTCAACTAGATTGGAGAGGGGAAGGAAGGGGAGGGGCGGGGTGTAACGAGAAAGGGGAAAGAAAGGGAAGGGAGGAAGAGGGACGGGGAGAAGACTGGAGGAGGGAGAGAGGGATGGTGGCGGTAGTGGATAATAGTGGTGGGTGGAATATTAATTTTTAAAAATTATTCCAAAAATTTTTAAACTTTAAAAATATCCTAAAATATATCACAAAAACACATCCAAAAACATCACTAAAAACATCTACAGTAAAAATTTTCATATACATTGTTACAGTAAAATATTTCAAAAATATCCCAAAAAACAGTTAATCCAAACGATTAATTTGTTTCTGAGTTGAAAACAGGTAAAAACACTCAATGTTAAAGTAAAGATTTGGAACACACATTGAACCTCAATATATTTCATGAACCTTTTAGCATTTATAGGTACCGGGATTTCACTCGGAACAGATTATAGGATAGTATGGTTTCAAGAGCTATTCCTGCACGTCAGATGTGTAGTTTGAAAAAATAAATAAATAAATAAATTGTAGCAAATTAGATATGCGATTTGAAAAAAAAAATTTCAAATTGCCGCAAATTGAATCTACAGTGATTTTCCAGTCGTATTTGATCAACTGTCCACAAATTTCGCTGCAAATTTAATGTGCAGCGTTTAAAAAAAATTTCTTTCGCTGCAAATTTTGTGTGCGCCAATAGACTTAAAACTATTTTTTTTTGTACCTTCAAATCACGACCGTTGATCAAATGTTAATCAACGATCTATCTGCGATTAAAATAAAATATTCAACCAAAAATCTTATCTTAAAAACTTCATAAGCCGCTAAAAAAATTTCAAAAATAAATCAAATTTATTTTGCGTCGATATTGGCAGCTATGGCGACCCTTATTTTGGACACAAACCCTACGTAGCACTACATTTGTGATGATTTCGAATATCAACATTATTCTGGGAAATTTGCTAACCGTTCTTATGCAATATAATTCATAAATTTGTAATCTCATGCACCTAAACAGTAATTATTCAAAAGTTGGATACACTACTATTTTCTTTCCCAAATATACAAATAGGGAAAAAAAAAAAGGAAAACTCTGCTCTCTTCCCCTGCCCTTGCGTCTCCTTTCTCTTTGAACCCTCCGTTGAAGCCTGAAGCTGAAGGGTTCTAAATGTGAGTCGAGTTTCTTCCCATTGTTTCTTTTTTTTTTTGGGTATTTTTTCCTGCAGATATAACTAGGAATTCCTCGTCTGTACAGGGTAAAAATTTCGATTCGTTATCAGAATGCAGCTAAGGTTTTCACCTTGATCACCCAAGAAAACTAGCTTTTTACGCTTTTTTTTCAACCCCATTTTATCCCTTTTGGGCAGAATACACGTTTTCTTTCTCTATGTGATTTCTTTGTTGCGTGGGGTAAAAGTTCAAACTTTTCACCTGGGTCCAGAGAAAGTTAAATTTTAAACCCTGAAAGCGAAGTGTTTTGAATTATGTGTCTTTTGGGTTTCTAATTAATTTGATTTTTATATATGTAGCTGGTAAAATGCCTGCTATCTGAGTAATTTATCATCTCTAAGGTTAAAACATTTAGTCTCTGTCAATGGTGTGGAGTGTTAATTGTTAAACCCTGATGAAGGTGAAGGGTTTTAGGTGGGAGCCTTTTAATTTATTTGTTATTTTTTAAAACTTTTTTTGGGTTTTTAATCCCCGTTTTCATACTTCATTCTTTTTGGTGGCCTTATTATTGGTATTGTATGTTATCCCTGTGAATTCTCGGCTGAGTATGGTAATAATTCAATCTTTATTGCTGTGATTTCCTTTCGTTATACTTTTTGTTCGTTTTGCGTGAGAGGTGGCTTTTTTTTTTTTTTGGGGGGGGGGGGTTTAGAACTTAAATTTTGTATCTGGGATTGGTTTATTCACAAGTAGATTTTTGTTAAGTTACATACTTGCTGGATTATTGTGGCATATCAATTATGTGATCTTCAGTGTGTGTGTGTGTGTTTGTACGTGTTGTGAGTGCAGAGAACAGGAAAGAGAGATGGTTGTAATGGCTGGAGCATGTGAAGAGTGCATCAGGAATTGTCAGTTGACTCATCGTAACAAGATGGATTTATCACCCAGTGTGACCCGTTTTTTCAAAGTCTTGGTTGGGGATGATTTTTCACAGTTTCTGGTATGTAAATTAATAAGTTTAACACTTTTGTATGGTCATTCACTTTTAGCTTTGAATTATCGTGTTTGTTTTTCCAGTTTTGGTGGTCCAAAAATTGAGTTACAAATGATGTTGTATTAGCTCCAAATGGTAAATGTGTTTCTGTCTGCATATGTATTCCCTAATATGGATGAGGGTAGCGCAAATATGGGGCCTGGGAATGGAAATTCTTTCATGGAGATTGCAGTTTTATGATGAAGCTATGTCTCAAAATTTGGTTTACACTATTGTGCAAACACATTGAATTGTTTTACCATGATAGTAGCTAATAATTTGCAAGGTATATGGCATTGAAACAAAGCCAAAAGCATACCAAAGGATATTATTGGGAAGTGGAAAATTGAACCCTTTCTGTTCCATTTTCCTTTCTTAAGTTTGTTTCGTATAATTTTGACTCTTTCAATTACTTTCACAGTTTTATTCATCAGAAGCTTCAGTTTTATTCATCAGAAGCTTTCTGTACGGGTAGAATACCAATTTATAGTATCAATTTGCTTTTAGGTAATTGATTCGATCTGTCTATTATGAATTGTAAAAGCTTATGCCAGTTTAGGTCTCCAGAGCTGACAATGCAATGAAAGTATGGCAGTAACTTTCATTTTACCTTGACATCTTTGAACAAAAATGTGCTTACTACTTGTTATGGTCTCTAGGCTCTGTCTGGTTGCAGTTTTCATTAGTTTTCACCTTCTTGGTGAACACAAACGAGGAGAGAGACCCCCAAGTTTCTGTAAGGATGAAGGTCTAATTGAGGACTTCTCTTGGGAGCCTCCTATCATTCATAGCCTCAGGGTGTTTGTGCTTATTATGGAAAAACTTTTCTAATGCCCCTTATGGTCCTTAACTGTCTTCCTGTTCCTTGGAGCTTTAACTAAGTCTGATATTATATACACTTAATGGAGCACACTTGAGTATAATCCTTTTTAATGCTAGTTCATTGTGGATCTGTTAAATGGCATCAATGATCATGCATTCTCTAGGCATCTGACAATTTTATAATGTTTATTTAGTTTTTTTATTTAATAATTTATTAGGTCGGATACTGAACTAATCATGTCTTTGACCATCTAAGAGAAGATGTTGAGGATTATTTCCTGCTGACTGCAATTTTGAAGGCTCTAATTCTAACTAAAGTGACTAAGCAGTTTGTGTTTTGCTTATATACTCATTCATGTCGTTCCTAAGTATTCAGAACAGGAGTCTAAGATATGGTAATTTATTAACTTTTACTTTTAGTAAAAGGAAGTTTTTGCATTCCTGTATAAGTGCAATTATTTTCTGTATTTTGTTTTTTACCAGGTCTTACAATATCACATTTCCGTAGGCAGCAACACATGGCATTTTTGGCTAAAAGACTATAAAGCAGTTTCACAATGCTGCATTTGTATTGATCATTTACTAACAACAGTTTTAGGTCCTTTGTTGGTTTTGCAACTTCCTTTTGCTGCTTGCTTTTAGTTGCGCCTTTATTCTCTATTAGGTGGAGAAAAGTCGTTATCATAGCGATGAGACTGCCTAAAACATATGGATGAGATGAAGTGGATGAGTGACTCAAGTTTCAAATGTTTGAACAATAGCATGTAAACTCCGCTAAGAAGATTAAGCTTGAAACATGACAGCAAGAAATTTTCTTGTAGAGGAGATAAGGAAAATGAGAGTCGAGGTTTTGTGCCTCTAGAGTATGTTTCTTAGTTACAGTGAATTATTTGTTTGAGCCTTTTTTCATTTCCTTGGTAAATTCCGTTATTTGATTTTTATGTACCTGGGTTCAAATCAGGGTCTGGTGTAGAAAGTTTCTTATTATCAGTAACAGACTTACTTACGTTGTGGACCTAAAAGAACATATGTGCATCTTTCAAATTAGTACTTAGTTTATGCATATGTTTTACCATGTCAATGTACCTTTTATCTCTTTTACAGTGTTGAATATATATTATTTCACCAGTCTGGCATTTGCAAACTCAAAATATTCTTGAAGATTTCCATTGTTCCTAATATTCGCTACTCTTTGACAGTTATTGCCCCGTAAATTTGCTGATACAGTGATGTATTTGGCTAATCAAGAAACCAAACTTGAGGACTCAAATGGTGTGCAATGGATAGTAACATTGTCGCTTGTTAAGAATTCACTTGCTTTCAGTAGGGGTTGGCCGGAGTTTTCATTAGATCATAATTTGCAAGCTGGAGACTTTTTGTTATTCAATTATATCAAGGGAACTCACTTTGTTGTTTATATTTTTGACAAAAGCTGTTGTGAAAGAGCATCTGATAAAATTGGCTTGCCACGTAAAAGAGCTCGAACCAGAGGGAGTATATCCTCTGGGGGTAAACCTTGTGAGAAAATAGATACCAACCCAATCAACAGACAGAATTCGAGCACCTCAGGCGTGTCTGGATCAAACTCCAAAAACAGCCACATCCTACCAACCACCACAAATAGCACTCTAAATGCTGAAGGTGGCAATGGAAATTGGTCCTTCTTGGACAGTTCCTTTGATATGATGATAGACTGGGATGCTGGGCCTGGACCGGGTGAAAGGAGGATGTGTTTGTATGATTTGTCTGAGTTTGAATTGCAGGGAGATAAGGAAGTTGCTGACACTGATAAAGGTATAGATGCAGTACAAAGTACTTCTGGCCACACTCAGACAAGCATGAGATCCCAAGATGAGGCAGATAAAGATCCAACAGGAACCAAGGTTGGAACCAAGGATTTGAAGATAGCTACTTTTACGGAGGAGACTGATATGGGAATGATGGTGAATGAAAAGGACTTGGAAGCCAAGGATGATATGTTGCTTGAACGTGATACTGATAAAGGCATAGATGCAGTACAAGGTACGTCTGACCACACTCAGACAAGCCTGAGATGTCAAAATGGGGCTGATAAAGATCCAACAGGACCCGAGGATTTGAAGTTAGCTACTTTTACAGAGGAGAATGATATTGGCGTGATGGTGAATGATGACGACTTGAAACCTGAGGATGGTGTGTTGCTTAAATGTGACACTGATAAAGGTATTGATGCAGTACAAGGTTCTTCTGGCCACTCTCAGACAAGCTTGAGATGTCAAGATGGGGCAGATAAAGATCCAACAGGAGCTGAGGATTTGAAGATAGCTACTATTACAGAGGAGGCTGATATTGGCATGATGGTGAATGTCAACAACTTGGAAGCTGAGGATGATATGTTATCTGAGCGTGACTCTGATAGAGGAATAAATGCAGTACAAGGAACTTCTGACCACGGTATTGGCATGATGGTGAATTACGATGAGTTGAAACCTGAGGATGGTATGTTGCTTAAATGTGACACTGATAAAGGTATTGATGCAGTACAAGGTCCTTCTGACCACTCTCAGACAAGCTTGAGATGTCAAGATGGAGCAGATAAAGATCCGCCAGGAACTGAGGATTTGAAGATAGCTACTTTTACAGAGGAGACAGATATTGGCATGATGGTGAATGACAACAGCTTGGAAGCTAAGGATGGTATGTTATCTGAGCATGACTCCAATAGAGGTATAAATGCAGTACAAGGAACTTCTGACCACAGAGAGGTAAGCTTGAGATGTCAAGATGGGGCTGATAAAGATCCAACAAGATCTAAAGATTTGGAAACAGCTACTTTTACAGAGGAGACTGATATTGGCATGCTGGTGAATGACTATAATTTGGGAGGCAAGGATGATATATTACTTGAATGTGAAAAAGTTCCCTTGGCTGACCGCTCTAATAGCCTTCCAACGGTTCTTTGTCCAGAACTTGGTGAAAAAGGTGGTAACATGTCAAATGTGTATATCCAACTCCAGAATGCTGAGAGGAGCAACAAGAAATACGGTTAGCTACTATCTTTTTCTCTCTATTTCTACAAGTATTGTATATGATCTCCATTGAAGTTGTATTCGCTTCGTCTATCTTACCTTAAATATAATCTTGTAACGTGTTAGATGTTGATTGGAGTTCCCCATATGCTGATGAAGGAGCTTGCTTCAGAGACAGTCAAGAGGAATTTGCAGGTATATTCTTATGTCATGGCTCTCTTTCCCTTTCAGTGCTTGGTACTAATTTTTTGCTTATTCCTTCCATGTGGACCACTTTTCGCTCTTACTGCTTCCATGTTGCATAGCTCTGAGGTGCTAACTGATACCCTTTGGCAGTGAGATTCTATGTAAAATATACTTAAGCAGAAGATGAACAGCTGAATGAATGTCCAGAGACTCATGTTTTTTGGCACGTTATTGATTTGTACCTCAATTTTAGGTTCTAACAAACCTTAGGTGCATGTTGATGGTGCCGTATCATTCCCCTCCACACTAAATTGCCAATCCCTTAGTGCTCAAATCACCATTTTTTGGGAAATTGGAGACCTCTTACAGACAGCTTTACCAGATATGCCCTTGCTGCTTGCTGCCCTTTCTCTATCCCTTTCCTTTTTCTTAACAACTGACAGCAAACATGAACTCCCTCCCTCCCTCCCTCCCTCTCTCTCTCTCTCTCTCTCTCATGGCTGCAGTAACAAACCCCAACCTGTTTCTGTCTGTGTCCCATGCTTGTCCACTATCTCTTCCTCTTGTTATTTCTGACCCTTCACTGACTCGGTGCTTTCTCCCCCACCTACGCTTCTCATGGTTGGGATTTGGATTTTACCTGCCATTTCCGTGACCATTTCTGATTGTTATTGCTCAATTTGAGCTCTTCTTTATGCTTTTTGTACATGGTAAAGTTGTAAGAACAAATTTTTTTGTTTATGATTAAAGTTACTTTTTAACTAAATAAACTGCATATATGCGTTTTAATACAAGTATAAGCCCTATGTGCCGCTTAGATGTATGCGTGTGCATAATAGGATGTATATCTGAATCTAGAGCATGACCATTTACAGCCCTACTCCATAAATTGCTGTCATCTTCATATTGGTTTAAGTGTGCTTTGGATAGAATTGTATGTTATATTCTTGTTTTGTTTATTTTGTTTTGATACTTAACTGAATGGAACAATATTGGTTGCTCCGATTGCATTAGTAACACATTGTTTTGTGAACTTCTTGCCAAAGGCTGATGGGTCACAATGTATACAGAATTAATATAGACACCCATAAACTACAATATATACAAGTGACATCTGTGCACATGCTGCTTTGCGACCTGTCAAATAATGCCTCTTATGTGTTTGTAGAACAAGTTTCTTTGCTTCTTATATTGCCTGGTTTTACTCACAGGTGAAACAAAGAAAATGGTGAGAAAAGAGCATCCGGATACAAGAGAGGAAGGGGATTCTTCTGCTAAGAGGTTAAGAGGTATGATTTTTTCTTTCACATTTAATTGATTTTGACTAATACCTGGATTGTTCTTTGTGCATGTAAATGCTTCTCAGCGCCAATTAACCTTGGCATTGGCAGCTTTCTACTTGATATGTTAGTACCCAAATGCAGGTTTGAAGCCATTGAGCGTAAAGGAGATTGGTAGTTCCTCTCAAGGTCCTTGTGCGTGCAAACCTGTGAAACTTGAGCCAGTTGATTTACTTGATATTCCTTCATCAGTTGCTGAGAGTCTCACTTGCTTGGCAATGATGGATGGCCGACCTTACCTTGTACCTTCTTTCAACACCTTTTGTTCTTAATCTTCTAAGCTTTGATTCATTCCCTGCACAAATTTGTCGTCTTTGTTGCATGAGAAGTATTTTCTCTTATTTTTTCAATCTCTTTAGACAACTTTTATGCAAGTCAGATTGCATCACTTCCTGTCATGCTACCGCCTCCTTCCCTAAATAAATAAAGAGATAAGACAATAATGTCTTTTTTTTTTTATGGCTTTGGGTATGTATTTATGTCTTTGTTATGTGTATGAATTGACTTGTTTTTCTTGCTTGATGGTAGATTAGGAAATTGTGAGGTAGTACAATAAACTGTAAATGGAATGCAATAATAGTTTTCTAAATGAAGTTGAGATTCAAGAAGACTATTAGGTAATAGTAGAGATAGAGAAGAAACAAGGGGAAAAATATGATCATTTCTTTTTCTCGATGAAGAAGCCAAATGGTTCAAATAAGTACATCATATGAGTGCAGCTTGTCAAGTTTGAGCTGAGCTTAGATTGGTTACCTTATCCAGTAACAAGAGTAAAAGGAATTGGTATGTTTTAAGCTTTCATTACATTTGAAACTGGAGGATGTGCAAAAGGAAGAGAATTTGCATTATTCCTTGTCAAAAAGAAATGTGCAAAAAAATTTTAGTTCACACAGCAAAGTACAAACCGTAATATTCTTTTCAACAACTGAGAAGAAGCTTATGACGATGGAAAGGTTATCTAGAGAGATAATAGCCATAGCTTTCAGTGGATGGCACCAAGCAACTGCATCGAAAAAGGATCAAAATAGAGGAAACAAAAGGATTAATAAATTTCATGTGATTAGGTTACTTTGGGATACTTTGTTGCTGCTTTCCCATGACCCTGAAAGCATGACCCAAATTCATGCACAAGGGTCACGGTTTGACCTGGTTGGGTTCTGCGTTAGAAAGATGAAAAGTTTGGAATGTTTGTCAGCAACACAAATGGCTATGGCAAGGGACATGAACAGGGACGTATGTGCTTCATTATCTGCAGTGCATACTATGCAATTCGATATCTTTTGCTTCCAATCTGTCATTTATTAAGGACTTGGTATTAATTAGGACATCAAGAGAACAGATATGTGGTGTTGTTTTGCACACGAGCATGTTTTGTGAATTAATATGCTTTTGTTTTCCTTTTCCTTTTTCAAATTCTCTGCCACCTCATGCTTGTGTAGGAGTTACCATCAAAGTTGCCGGGAATTACATACAGAAAGGGGATGGACAGGAAGTCTGTCTTGCTTCAAGATCAGGAGAAAAGATTCTGGCCAGCTCTCTATTATTACAGATCAGGTTTTCATGTTTTGACAGGTTGTTGGGATAAGTTTAACAAAGAACATCGCATTCAAGCTGGAGATCATTATATTTTTCAAGCTGAACATGTATACCGGGGCATATACAAAGTCAGTGTTCTTCACCAGTAAGAGGCGACTAATCCTCATGTTTGGATTAAACAGTGCTCGGCTTCAGCATGCATGAGCTATTTTGTTGACAGTAGTATGAAGTTTCCAGCTGTGACTTAATTGAATCACATTATTAAGTAGCCTAGGCTTGGATAACAGAACCCTTATGTAAATAGCTAGTGGAATGTTTACTGATGTCTTTTGTTGCAAAGATCGTCCATAGTTTGGAGATGTATGCTTGTTTTGCCTGCTCGCTTCTTGTCCTCCATCAGTTTCTGGGTGCTAATGATTTCATGCGTTACTCGCACTTAACTATTTTGCTAGATATTTTCTGGCTTGAGGTTTTATGTTTGGAAAAATTGTTCCTAAAAGTTTGGTTCCTCTTCTATATGCAACTGTGCCACAAGACTGTTGTCTCTATCTCATAGATTGCAATTTTTATAGACTCTAGTCTCTATAAGATAGAGAGAACAGGACTGTTGTCTCCAGCTTATCATCTATTGCAAATGAACATTCCTGGTCTGAAGACTGATTAGGGAAAGCTTCTAGGATAATACAGATATTTGCTTACAAAGAGACGAGATACACAAGATCTTGTATCTATCCCAACTTGAAGCTGCCGAACGAGGAGGTGGTTGAGCACAAGCAACAGTTGAATTGCTGGTAAAGTGAGCGTACATGTTACCCTAAGATGCTAGGTGATCTGCTTCTCGATGAATGGAGATGTGGAGTCTCTGAATTCTGAAAATTAAGGCAAGAGTCCTCGGCAATCTAGCAGATCTGCAAAAATAATGAAAATTATTAAAGAGTTGGCTAGGATTGTGAATCTGAGGTGCCATACTGTTGAGCTAAGTGCTTGAACTTGTTTGACGGTCTAAAGCCCAGCCACATCATCAGTTGTATGGCCAAATAAGTTAGGGATAATATCAGAAACCTCCCCTGAGGTTTCTTTTAATATCACCTATCACTCCAACGGTTTTAAAAATATCACTTGTCTTCCTTACTTTTGTTATTTATGCACCAAAATTTTTAAAAATCCTAAGCTATCCTTTCACTTGCTAAATAAAAATATTCCTATATCACTTTGTTCACTTCAAGAAAACTATCACCTCAAAAACAGTCTCTTGTAGTACCACCACATCACATGCTATACTCCATAAAACTGTAAATTTGAAAAATAAAAATGATATTTGAAAAGAAATACATTTGCATCAATTTTATTATATATGCTCAGAATTGATTTCTTATGAATTTCTATTTTTTTACAACATCTTTTCAACCCTTGTTCAAACTATTAAATTGTACCAATCATTATAAAAGTCAATTTAAAATAAGCAAATAAATCATACCCTATTTTATCACAATCACAAAAAGTAAAAGATAAACAAAATTTAGTTTATTGTAATTTACAAATAAAATATTGCATAGTCATCCAAAAAATATGAGTAAGAGAGAACGATGGAGAAAAGGGATAAACAAGAAAGTGACTTTCGTTTCTTTTTTTTTTTCAATTTTTGAGCTCCATTTATTTGATATGTTATGAATTATGTGCCAAGTGAGGGTTAATATAGTCTTTTTACAATTATTAAGGGAGGTAAGTGATATTTCTAAAATCTCAAGGGTGCTAAGTGATATTAAAAGAAACCCCAAGGGAGGTTTCTGATAGTATCCCAAAGAGTTAAATTGCAAAGGAGCCTTGATCATGTGCAATAATGATACAGTGCAGTGTGTGAATGTGTGAACTAGTTCAGGTTATGCAACAAGACTAATCTACCAGATAAAGTGGGTAGTATCTAGGGGTGGCAATCGGGTTGGCGGGTCTAGTTGAGATCCAGGTATAACAAAAAATTCGCTGACCCGAACCTGACCCGCCAACCCAAAACGGGGTCAGGAGAGCTGACTCGAACCTGAAAATTTCGGGTTCGCGGGTTGACCCGAAATGACCTGAAAATTAATTTTAATTTTTTAATTTATCACTGTAATTTCTAATAAAACCAATTTCGCACAAGACTAATTACATAATCAAGTAATAAAAATTTAAATAAATAATTCCAAACCAAATCTAAAATAAATTAAAACACCGTAAAAGTGTTTTATCCCAAACCAAATATAAAATAAATTAAAATAGTATAAAAGTAAAAAATAATATAATACATTATTTGTCCAAATATAATAATTTCAACTGCACACAAGTTAAATAAATTCATTTAGAATTAAGTGATTAATGCCTTTGGAAAAAAAGAATAATTTAGTTTAGTTAGATAAAATAATTTTTATGTTTATTAAATTATATTAATTCGTAAACGGGTTATCGGGTCACCCACGAGTTGATCCGAATTCGACCCGTTTTCCTTTTGGGTTCATCGGGTTCGACCCGATTCTGACATGAACTCACGAAACCTCACCCCAAACCCATTAATTTCGTGTTAGATTCGTGTCGTATTTTCAGATCGTGTCGGAAATTGCCACTCCCATAGTATCTAGAAAGTAAAGGGTCAATGGATACATGACTTAGACCCGTTTGGGTTGCGGCGTTGTTGATAAAAAAACACATTTATATATTAAAGGTACTTTGAAGTTGTCGAGGAAATATCATCCCATAAAATTAAAAGAGAAATTTCTGGTATTAAAAGCACTTTTAGTAAAAGCTTAAATTTGGTGCTTTTAGAGCAACTTTTGTGATTTAAAAAATAAAATATTAAATTTAATCATTTTTATCCTATATTATGAACTAAATAAATATATTTTAAAATTTTAAATTACTCATTATCAAATACAATAAGTATTTATTTAATTATGTTTCCAAATAATATATTTAAAAACATTTAAGCACTCAATAAGTACTTTTATTAAAAGCCTTGTTAGGGAAATACCTTTCAATAAGTCACTGCAGTTCCAAACCAGTCCTTAGTTGTGTTCGTTGGAAGTCCATGATAGAAATTAATAAGGTTGAGGATCAACCATTGCAAAGCTACAAATATGAACATTATATGTTAGCTATTTCAGTGATCTGCTTGATGCCAATGGATTTATTTATTTTGACAGATAACTTTCTATAGCCTATCTGATACAAATTTAAGTCCACTTGTGTAAAGGATTATGCTAACCATGTACATTTGCTGTAGGAGATGACACTTCTTGCAAAGTTGATTGATTCTTTTTTTTTTTGTCTGTTGTCCTTGGAACGCAAAATAGATAAATAATGAAAAGTATGCAAAAGACAGATTTCTAGTTGAAATCCTAATGTCAATCCTTAACTTCTACCCGGACAGAAACATTGAGGACTGAAAAAACAGAAAATTGGAACCAACTTCGACAACTAGACAAAGAAAATGCACAAACGCCCTTGAAAGGCCAGTCTATTCTATGATGGATCTAGAGATTGTGACCGCTAAAGATTGTGACCGCTCAAGGTGGTTTGTGCACCAGTTCTGACAATGCATGTCAGATAACTTCAAGATTTTGCTCTGCAGCAGCTGCAGAAACTTGGTTTTGCTCCTTGACCACCATTGCTCTCATCTTGATCAACCACCTGATCCAGCCAACCACATGGTCATACAATCCAAGCGCAATATGCAAGCCAATCCCTGCAATAATCCCATTTGATATGGAATATGTAAGAGGCATGAGAAGCATGGTAACAAAGGCTGGCACTGCCTCCTTGATGTTGTTCCAATCTATATCTTTCACAACTTTCATCATCATTACACCAACCATTACTAGAGATGGACCAACAGCCCATGGCGGTACACTGGTAAATAGAGGGGTAAAAAACAGGGACAATGCAAAGTAAATTCCCACAACCAAAGCTGTTATCCCTGTTCTCCCACCTTCCCTTAGGCCAGCTGATGATTCTATGTATGTTGCAATTGGTGAAACTCCTAGGGCAGAACCAACAATTGTAGAGCCAGCATCAACCATGTAGGCCAAATATTCCCCCTCAAATTCCCCTTCTTCATCAACAAATCCTCCAACTTCTGCCATAGTGTACAATGTACCAGTTGTAGCTAGCACATCAACATATAACAACGTGACTAAAGCTACCCAAACTTCACCCCTATTGAAATTTGTGAAGCTGATGGCCCCAGCTGTGGACTTTATGGTGTGAAAATCTACCACTTTCTTGAAATATTGATAATTTGTGTCACCTAGTGGGGTGTTGGGGAAAAATGTGACAGATGTTCCCCTAATCCATGAAATCAATGTGACAAACAGTATGCCATAAATCATGCTTCCCTTAATCTCCTTCATTAGTCCATAACATGTGATTATGAAGCCAACCGAGCCGAGCCAGAAAGTTGGGCTTCTCATTTTTCCTCCGATACATTCTCCGGTCACCGGATCGGTGCTGGCGCAGGCCGCCGTGGTCACCAATGTGTTCGGATCAGGGCCCACTAGGCCCACACCCTGGTGGGCCTGTAGCCCCACAAAAGCAATAAAAAGACCAATACCAGCAGCACAAGCCAGCCGAACGGGCTGCGGTATGTACCGAGCCAACCTGGCACGAAGCCCAAAAACAGCTATGGCTAGAAACGCGCAGCCTTCAACCAAGACCACAGCCATGGCAGTCTTGTATGAAATGGATCCAGACCCATGAAAGCCCACCAGTGTATAAACCAAGTAAGCATTGGGGCCCATACCAGGGGCCAGAGCCAGGGGAAGATTAGCCAATAATCCCATAGCAAAAGATCCAATCATTGATGACAAGGCAGTAGCAACAACGAGATCACTTTTCGCCTTTGCAAGGCAACTTTCATAACCTGCATTAGGCTTCAACATGCAGTCAGGGGTTGCCACCGTTTGGTTCGCCGGAACGGTGCAGTCGGCCACTGTACACGTGGCGCCGGACTCCGAAAGGATGGTGGCGTTGACACTGATTATATATGCCATGGTAAGAAAAGTTGCAGTGCCAGCTCTAACCTCCTTAGTGAAACAGCTCTTTCTTGCATCCAACTTGAAATACTTGCCAACCCTGCTTTTTGAAACTGTCTCATCCAAGCCCTTCAAGATTTTCTTCCATGACTTGCATATTCCTTTGCCTACTGCCCCACAAAGCTCTCCTCCCATGGCTTTCTTGATTTTTTTTTTTTTTGTTTCTTGTTTTTTGGGATGCGAGTCTGGGGGTTTACTGTCTATGAGAGTGTGTGCTAAGAAAGCATAAGTTTAAGCATAAAAAAAAGAGGGCAAAGAAGGGAAAAAAATGTGATGGGGTGTTGGAGAGAAACAAAGCTTCATGAGGAATGAATGATGGAGAGAATATATAGAGGAGTTACAAAAAATTAAAGCAAGAAAAGAAGGAAAAAAGAAAGATAAAAAAAAAGAAACAGTTCTTTTGAGGAAAATAATGCTGAATGTTAGTAAAAGCTGGCTTGAATGATTAGAGCACTCCTTGGCTGGTTCTTCAAGGAAAGAGCACCTTTTTAATTTTGGTTTATCTTAGGCACAAGACATGTCATAATGTTTGAACGCGGGATTAAGCTTTTAAAACTGGTAAACATTTTGTCCACACTATGATCCCACCAGATTTTTTTAATTTGCATCATTCGTGTTTAGATATTGAGAGTTTTATTACTAAAATCCTATGAAACCACTAGGGTGTATGTTTGTCATCAAGAGAGTTTTATTACTAAAATCCTATGGATTATTAATGAGTTTTATCATTTATGTGGCTAGTGGTATACTAGGGTCCAATGATCCAAGTTTGTTTGGATAGGAGTTTATTTGGATGATTTATTTGAAATAATTACTGTAGTACTTTTTGTGACGTGATGTATGTGAGATAAAAAGGTGATTGAAATTTGTGAAGCAAATTATTTTATCTGAAATCATCTCAATCCAAACATTTTAAAAGTTGTAAAGCGACTAATCCGTCAATGCAAACAAAGGAAAGAAATTGAATCTCTTAAATCAAGAATTGTTACAAAAAAAAAGAAAGAATTGTTACAAAATCATGAGGTTTTATTAGTTGTAGCCGGAATTTTTTCTGTATTTATCTTATCTTGTTTATGCACAAATTTTTTATCATCATGGAAAGAATAGCATAGAATTACAGATTAGAAATGTGTTGAAGTCAAAGTTGTAGAGATGCAAAACCCTACAAAATTAATTGTAAGCCATGTTGGTGATTTAACATGTGAATGAGTTGGTATCACATCAATTTCTTTAGATTTGACTTGTTTATATCAGGAGAAACGAATCCTTGCATCCTGACCGGTCATAGGATCCCTTAAGCTCTCAGTTTCAAGGAGCTCCACCAACTGTGTCCCTTATTGGTTTTTGGCCAAACCCACCAAATCATGCAGTAATTTTGTCCTCTAATGAATACAAGAGACTGTTTGGTCTAGGGTTGTCACTCAGCTGGTTGAGTAACTTCTGTTTCAATCTTTTGCCTTTCCAATACAAACTTTTCCAAAGTTTGCCAGATATATGCTTTACTGATAGGATGTTCTGAGAGAGTTACTAATCTGTCTCTTTTTATTTATTCATTTGTAACCATTAGCAGCCATGTTTATCATTCATACACTTGAGCGTCCCAAAAAAAAAAAAAAAACTTGGTTTACTTATGAATAAGTTTTAAATGATTGTATCACACACATTATTAGCATCTCCACATTGTTGAATAGGTTTTGGATAGTTATATCATTTGCGTCACCATTTTTAACTTTAAGAATCATAAAATCATTTAGATTTTTGATCTGTCAATGAATCGAATCTAGTCTAATTATAGAATCATATGATATTTTGAGACGATTTATCTACATAAATTTAGCTTTCTTACTTATAATACTCTTCCACTAATAAACAAAGCTAACAATAACATCGTAGGTAGTTCCAAGTCCAAGAAGTTGCTATTGGAAGCATAGTCACGGTCCTAAAAATATGCATATGCATGCACAGTACATAACGATACGAAAATTCATGTGCACACCATGATAGTATTAAGATTCCACCTAGTCCCAAGGGATTGGAACTTTTTGTCCTTGAGAA
Organism: Coffea eugenioides; assembly: GCF_003713205.1. Taxonomy (NCBI): domain Eukaryota; kingdom Viridiplantae; phylum Streptophyta; class Magnoliopsida; order Gentianales; family Rubiaceae; genus Coffea; species Coffea eugenioides. The sequence continues at coordinate 10,817,215 of NC_040038.1, read as the reverse complement.
GTGGCCAAGCAAAGATCCAAAGCCAAATCTTTCAATAATCCTAGGGTACAACATTTGCACATATAAAATTTGCATCATCCATAATGGCGCCTATGAAATGTTAAAGGAGTTTTTGTCCACTGTTGACTATATTGGCTTAATGATTGTGAGTGCCATCATTTACCCCTCCATGCACTTTTATCTGTCACGTTAATTTTAACATCAGTCTACATTTGATGTGATTGACATAAAAATGAAGTTCACAAGAACAAAAGTAATTAGGTAAAAGTGCATAAATTGAAGATTGGATCTTTCACCCTACCCATCAAGTGCAATCTTCTGGCCTTGTTTGCTTGATGGTATTGGTGGGATTTTACTATTCATTCATGCTATTTTATATATTCATTCAAATCATGTTCATGTGATGTATATTCATAATTGTTAGGGAAAAAAATTCACTGTACTATCAATGCATAAAAAAGTTAATCCAATTAATAATATTGTTCAAGAGCATGACGTGATCATTTTCTAGAGTAAAATAGCCCCAGGAGGTGGTAATGTATCTTAATCTACTTGGTTAACCTAACAACTTTTGAACATAAATCACATTCTGAAAATGATGTTATATACCAATACGTATCCGTTCTTACTAAAATAATATGGGACATGGCATCACACAAATTGTTAGAATTGGCAACTACAAATGAATTATTTGTCCCAGCTAGGTTACATAGGTTTCATCAAAACCATTTTTAAGACAATACTCCCTCCGTCCTATTTTGATGGTTTTCCTTTTTTGTCTGTTCCAAATTGTAGTCCACTTTCTAATTGAAGAATGTAGTTATCTTTTAATTTATCTAACATACCCTTATTCAATGTAGGTTGTTATTAGTATAAACTACCTTATTTAATATAGATTATTATTGAATAAAACCTACCCCATTTAACGTAAAATGAGGATTGATTCTTTCTTGACCATCAATTCAAATTCTCATAAACTATCAATTCAAGTTTCCATTAATAATTAATAAAAAGTTGTACTCTATTTAATGTAAAGATATTTTAGCGAAATAGCAATCTAAATTTATTTTTCCAACAAAATTAACTATTTTTTCTTAAACTGTGTGAAAAAAAACTAGGACTATCAAAATGAGATAGAGGGAATAATAAATTGCACATTACATCTAACTGTTTATCCGATGTAATTAAACACAAGATGAGTGTTCTAACTAGAACCCTCGAGATCATTCATAGCATTATTTCCAACATGAAGATAAGCATCCAATATCTACAGTTAATCAACCAAAAGGCGGCCTTGGTTGATTATTTTGAGTAGTAATGGTGTTGACAAACTGAAATGTTGAAAATTTTGCAATGTCCTCCCTTGGCCGACCAAAGAGTAGATATGCAATTATTTGGTGTGATTTTTCCCCACCTTTTTCCCCTATGATTGCAAACGAATTACAGAAAAATATGCTGGCCGTAGATGATGATGTGAGTTCGGTATCATTTCATGTTTCACCACTTCTGTGTTTTTTTTTTTTTGGTACAAAATGTTTCACCACTTCAAACATATGCTCAAGTTGTCCTTTAGACTTTTGGGTTCTTTGGTTGTCACTTGCCAACCAGAAACTAAACAGCATTCAATTTTGTCATCATTCATACCAAATTTTTTTTATTTAGTTGTTTTGCTTGGACTTGTGAGTGGCATTGGTGAACAAGTCCAAGGTTGCCCAATAGACGATTGCAATATTATTGATTCCAATATATATGAACAATGCTTCTTTGCTTAAAATAATTAATTGCACTCTTATTTGAAATAAAAAGCTCTCCTAAGGACCAAGAGAGAAGATTTACTTTAAAAGAGAGTTTTGCGCAGAGATTTTCTTTGTATTTACTTTACCTAAGGACCAAGAGAGAAGATTTAGAATAGCCTTTTCTTTTCAAACCTCGCAAGATAAAATTACTCTTGCAAGTTTCTTCAGCTTTTTTTTTTTTCAGCAGATTGTTGAGAAATGACTATTCTTTGAAGTAATTTTACATTAGTTTCAACGAAGAAAATTATTTATCTGCTTTACTTTTAACACACTCCATACTATGTTGTACTTAGTCAAATGACTAAGATTACCTTCACCTCAACCACCCATTTGTCCATGCAAATTAGAAGTTGACATATATATATATATATATATATATATATATATGTGAGATGATGGGTTGTATAGTAACTTGGCTCAATAAATGTATCGCAAGGAAGTTTTTTCAACTAAAACAGAAGTGTATCAATTGCTTGGTTAAGCAAGTCGGGACAAGCTACATTATTGCAAGTAGCTTAACTATACATTTTGTGTTAGTTGCTTTGATCAAATTAGTGGCTAATTCTCAATTCATGCACGTAATTAAATCGCCCACTTGAACAGGAGTTAATTATCAATAAAAATAGATGATAGTCTTATTATAGATACTGGCCTCGCCAGCACAAGTTGTTTCGATTGGTAAGACGAATCACTTCCTCCATAAAGATAGTGGATTCAAGTCCAACGTGAGAATTGTATTAAGGGGTGATTTTATAAGAATTCTTGTAATTAGAGTCGAATTCATATAAACTTTTTATAAATAAAAATAAATAAAAGATGGTGGCCTCCCTTATTTTCTAGTTGTGCTGTTTCATTCCAAGAAATCACCTCCGAAACTAAAGATTTAGAGACATTATTTTTGCAATAGAAGTTTGAAGTCTTCTATCCCCTTCCTCCTTTCTGTTTCTTAAATTCCACCCTTTCCCTATTAGAAAATTTTTTTAAAAATTTGAAGCCCTTCTAAGTTTTAGCTCAATATTCTAAGACGGTAGAAATTTATATATATTATGTGTACTATGAACAACCAAGTGCGCCATTTGCACTTTTAATCTCCTCGTTACTTGAAGGAATCTAACTGCTACCAATTAAAAAAAGCAACAGCGGAATGTTTAGAATTTGAGGCGAGCTCTTAATCAAATAATATGGCGCGCAACGCGTGCTTTGTCCTCTGTACTTAGCTTCAAGGCGGTTGACACATCTTTATAGGGACATGTACATCATATAAACAACTAGAAATGACATACAATAATATTAATTAAGTGTATTATTCTAATTCAAACTAGCAAGCTTGTTAAACATATTTGTTTATTGCATGCGTGATAATTCAAAACAATTTTTTTTTATTAAAAGCTGCACTTGTTATCCTTTTGAGATTTTAAATAAGCAAAAATGACTACTCAAGGGCCAATTTCCATCTATTCTTGCATGCATCCATTCTTGAGAATAAACTAATTTAACTAGGACTCATTTTTCTGACAAAACAAAAAGTTTGTCATTTTGATATTTGTATTATGGTGATTTTCCTTGTATTTCTTGTTATATCCTCTGGCCTACACGATGATTTGGTTTTCTTTATTCGATTTTGCCTTCCCTCATATTCCACTTTTCGCCTTTTCCTAACTAATGATCATTTCATTCAAGGTTTTCAACCTTATTTGGAAAGCCATTTTTCTCCAAAAAATTTTTACATTTTTCGTGAACATATTTTTGAATTACTTTTTTACCTCACATAAATTAAATCGCTACAGTTAATATTTTTACAAAAGCTCCAAAAAAAAAAAAGCTACCCAAACAAGAAAAATGAACTCGAAAGGAACGTAAGCAAGCATAGCAAGTTATGCATGTAGAACAATAACAAACACACAAATAGATACAAACAAACAAATTGCTAACTGGGTCCAGTTGGGAAAATGATAAGCATAGAAGATAAGACTTGTTTGCAACGAAACTCATGAAGCATGCAAGTACTCCAAAGTTATTGGCTTTATATCTTTTGTTTGCCGTGAGGAATGAGGAGTTGCTGATCTCTTTTTATCCATCGCTATTTTTGTCGAACCATCTGACATGTATTATTAGTGTTGATTGCGTGGGGGAGTCAAATAATTTGTGTTTTATCCTAAAGGGTTTTCTCCGATGTTGTTAGATATCCGTTAAAAACATCTTTTGTTTTTTTAAGGTAAGTGGTAGGGTTCGAGTTTGAAATCTCTTATTTGCATTCCCTCCTCCAAATCGCCTAATTTATATCAAACTTATCATTCATTGTCTTTCTTGCATTTAAATACTTTTTAAATTTTAATTTCAAATTTTCAAAAAAACTAGCACATAAAACTTCTCTTAACGGATGTATATTGAGCAACCGTTAGACAAATCTTGAGTTCAATTAAAATTAAATTTGTCTTTAGATTATTTGAACTTTAAATTTAGAAAAGAATAATTAAAAATTTTTGAAAAGCATTTTTCTTGTCCAAAGAAAAAAGTTTTACTCCAAAACTAATTTCTTACAACTCAAAAATTACCTAAAGCCTAAAAGGAAACCGTTCAAAATAATAAAGGACCTAAATTTAACTCAGCTTGATTTAAGCATCATAAAAAAAGTGAGAGGTCTCAGATTCGAACCCTCTCACTTACATTAAACAAATAAAATAGGAATGTTTCTTAACTAACTTTTTTTTAAAAAAAAAATTTAGTAAAGAAGGGTGATTTAAGAAGTAGAGAGATAAAAAGAGATTAGAATTTAGGATTTCTAGATAGGGGTGGTCATGGTTCAGGTTTGAATTGAATCCAAACCAACGATTTGTTGAACTGAAATCGAAACTGGATTTTGAAAACTAGGATCGAAACCGTAGTCTTGACTAAAGATTCAGGTTTAGGTTCATCAAAATTTTGACCCAAAATTGACAATTTACAAAACGTTCAAACCGTTTAAAAAAATATTTGTCATCTAAACTTATTTAGCTAGTCTAAAGTTCAATATCAATAGTTAGCATCTGATACGAGTAACTCCTATCCTAGCCTAACAACCCATTGTTCAATTCTATCAGTTGTCTATACCCCATGACTAATCTAAATCCAAAACCAATCTAACATAATCAGTAATGAGATATTTTTTTCATAAAATTTGGATCATTTTTTCTTTTTCCTTACACATGCATGATAATACAATAAAGTTTTTTTTAACATTCAGTGTCATATTTTCTTAGAATTAATTTTATAACAACAAGTGTTTAAATATAAGTTAAAGACTTGAACCGTAATTAAAAGAAATTGGAACCAATTGAAGAACAGTAACCGTAACCGTCTCTATAAGGGTCAGTTTAGATTCCACCTTTTAAAAGAATCAAAACCATCGATTTTTAAAGTAGAACCCGCGGTTTTGGAATCATGACCATGTCTACTTCCAGGTCTGAGTTTCTTAATCAACTTGAAGTAGTAGTTTATACAGTAATTAAAGGTTTAAACGTTAATACCGCCGTTCCTTTAGACATCTGATTGCTCAACCAGCTTTACTAATTGAGGTCAGTATCATATTTTTCCTCAGGCCAATAAACTGCTTTACTTTCTGCACTATAAATTAGTACTTCATGATTGAACCTAACAGCTGGATTCAAGTTCATGGGGAAGGATGAGGAGTTCCACCATTTCCAATTTATGTGAAAATGAGTGGTGGCGTGTTTCATGTATTTCAAAAAGTTGTTTACCTAAAGCAGACTTTTGATATTGACCTTTGCCAAGAATGCCTTTTGTGTTTGATTAATATAGTGCTTAATCAAGTTACTGTTTCAACTCGTTTTGGGTCACGTCCAAAACCCAAAAGAGAATTCTAAATCAACTTTCACTTTCTATTTAAAGTTCTCACTTGTCACAAAAGAACCCAAAAAAAAAAAAAAGTATGTTTAATGTGATGAAGATATTGCAACGTCAGTTAAATAGCAATGCAACATGATGAATCACCATCAAACATATCCTGCTAAATAAATAAGGTTAAATAATACACTTGAAAAATCTGCTGTAATTATTTTGTAGAATGCTATTGACTATTGAGATTGGTACATCACATATAATAACACTTTTTTTTTAAAAAAAAAAAAAATTTAGTAGAAGAAGCCGCAAGGATGAAATTTAAGAAGCGGAGAAGGAATACGGAATTAGAATCTAAAACCTCTATCTCGTAGGACCTTTAATTCGTGGGATTCAAGTGAACCTGTTTAACATGGAAAACCAGTTCAAAGTCCAAATTCAGAATTCCGTCTCATTCATATCAGAACTGGATTAGCAACACAAAAAACTTAGACAACATTTAAGATTCAAGTGGTGATATACAATTTCAGCTCAGAAACTCCAACAATAAAAGTCTTCATCGCTCAAGTTTTATTTTTTCTTGTTATATAGGGATTATGATTATGTTTTTTTTTTCTTTTTCGAGCAGGGTCATGTTTATGTTATAACAAATTATTCATCAGATTTCAGATTGTCTATCATTATTCTTGAAATCTTGCAAAGAACAGATCATAGTAGAAGTCCTCAGCTTTCGACCCCTTTGTATGGAGAGATCCTTTGCTGCCTTTAGTACTATCAAGCAAATGATGATACGCCAGCAAGCAATTGGCACTACTCTTCACTAAAAGATTGAATCATTCATTCCTTGGCACAATTCTTTATCAATTGATCTAAGGCCCTTTGGCCGAAAGTAGCCAATTTTGATCCCAGCTGCCATCTGTCCTCTTCACTTTCAGGATGAAAAGGACTAAAGATGAACAGAACTTTTTATTGTCTTCTGCAACACTTCTATTCTAACTAATCCCATTTTGCAGTTTAACCTTTTCAGTTGATTAACGAGTTCATTTGCTCCCTACTTTGTAGGCATTTGCCAATAAAAAACTAGAAAAATCCTTGCACTTGCTATAAAGTTCCTTTTCTTGCTACTTCTTTTCCTTTGAATATTTTCTCTGTATCTCACAGATACTAAATCAATTCGGATAATCTCATAATAGGACCGTAATCTTTGTTGCTTTAGCTACAAATTGTATACTTAATTTAATTACCACCATTGTTCCTCAAAGAATTGCTTGTGTTTTCAAGCATTAAGAGTTAAGACACTACAAACTTTTATTGTTAATTTTTCACAAACAAAAGTGTAACTAAAAGTTGGGCTACAAAATTTTCCAACAGGCATATATTATGATCTTTTATCCTGTTTGGCTTCTTTTGGCTACAGAAGTTAAGTTCAGACTACTTGGATGTTAAGGACTTCTTCTTGTTGCCTCTCTTTTTTGAACTGCTAGCTTCAGCTGCTGCTTCTTCTTCAGCCTTTTGCTCTGCCTCTAAGATGGCCAGCTGCCGGAAGTTTGCATGACGAGTAAATATTACTTTGCTCGAGCAATTAATTCACAATAGCAGCAGAATATGATAACACACAGTAGAGGCGAGAATACCTCATCAAGGATTGGTTTAAGCTCCTTGTACCGAGCTTCAGCAAGATCAAAACCATCCTTACGGAGCTCCTAGAGTGCCATATTACAGTAAATCAGAACCACACAGATTCATGGGGAAATAAACAGACTACAGAACCCATTTAAGCGAGAAAAAAGAGGTCCATAAAGAAACAATAAACATAAAAAAGCCCAGTTTCACCAATTGTATTGTCTTATTTCTAGAGTCTTATCTCTTGAATATTGTTCAGTTATCTTCTGTCGCATTTCTTTCTTTTAAGTTTCTGATCATGCAAAGATGTAAAGGAGATACAAAACGCAGATTGGATAACAAGAGTTTCTATTTCGAGAGTTACAGAAAGACCTTTCAACTCAGACAGCTTTTGACACATCCAAAGCAAAACAAATTTAATATTCTCCTTTGCCTTCCTTCCATTAGCTCTCTTTTTACACAGCTAGGGAGGAAGAAAGGGCAAAACAAAGAGTGGGGAATAAAAGCATGCCATATCACACAAGCAGGTTACCAAATGAACATACCATAAATATAAAAGGAATAAGGCAAACATCAAATATGCTATTAAAAGACAAAGATTCAACCAAGCAAGAAACAAACCTTTCCAGTGTGCTGAGTATGCTCATATGCAGCCATTTGCCAGTACATGTTCGTACGCTTGTAGAAGTCCTTCAGAGATTCTCCAGGCTTTAAGAAATAATTAAGAAGAGCACATTAGTCAGCACAAACAAAGGAATTCAGAAAGAAGTCAAAAGATGCACTGAGCTGCAAGTGATAACTGTAGAATGATCTCCACAACCATTGATTTAATGATTATATAAGTAGAGCACAATATATTAAACTTAAATTTAGGTGTTGGAGTTATTCTCATTTTGCATCACAAGTGCAAAGAGAAAAGTACCATTGGCGTTCGCTGTGCATCAGAAAGGCCAAGACTTGCTCTAATCTGCTCTATTCTAGCTCTTTTCTCCTTTCTACGCAGACTCTTCCCTTCACCCTTAATTATAGCTACAGCATCTCCCATTTGAATTGATGTAGCACCACCAGTGCTAGCCTTTACACACAAATGAGGCTCGCTTCCATCAACCAATAGCCTTTTACAGAATAGTTGAACAGAAAGACAATAGATTTACAGTTATAGTTAGCAATATGGATTTAGTAAAGAGTGACAGACCTCTTCATCATCTTCATCATCATTCTCACCACTATCATCCCCGCTCTCATCTTCTTCATCTTCAGGATTATCTTCATCTTCGTCCTCATCTTCATTCTCTGAATCTTCAACCCATTCAGATTCAGATGCCTGTATAAGATAAACAAAACTAAAGTCAACACCTGCCTGGGAGAGAAAGAACAACCACATATTACATCCTTAGGTCATTGCAATGTTTTGCACTTAATGAAAACATTTCGCAACAGAAACATAAATAATAAATCCTGCAAAAACTTTTCACTTGTACAGAATTTAAAACAACTGCAAATCGCACAATCTCTAAGAAATTTCAAGTGACTGATGGAGGATGTATATTCAATCTTCAAATTATAAAAGAGGAATAATTGATTGCTAGAATTTACGTATGCAAATCCACAGTCCACAAGTTTGATGGATCAGCCTGATTCATTGATAAAAGAAGTTTAATGACACTGCTGACATCGTGTAATAATAGATTGTTCTTCACAACTGGATAAAAGATATTCTGGAAACCGAAAATATCAGGTCTAGTAAGTTCTAGATGGAAATGTTTGCTTTAATCTTGTATAACCAAAATCTAATTGAGGTTAATTAATGCACATCTAACATTGTATATATACAATAGGATGATTAAGATACAAGTATGTGATAATTCCCCCAACCCCCCCCCCCCCCACACACAAAAACACAAAAAAAAAAAGATTATATAATCCATGAGTTAAACTATAAGATAAGAAGAGGAAAACAAACACAAAACAGTGAGCATCTAAAAGGAGAACATGACTGACCGGAATTATGCACTTCCATTCATCAAGTTTGCTGAGATTGAGTAGGTATAAATCATCTAGGGTGATTTCTTGATCTCTAACTTCCATCATCCCACCATAAATATACAACGTGTCTCGTGCCACAACCATGCAGGAATTGATGCGTCCACAGGGCTTCACTATCTGGATATGGAGGTTCATGTTACAGACAGAAACAACAAATGAAAACAAAAGCATCACAAATTGATTTTCTTCAGCTGTAACAAACCTCAGGTAATTCAGAATTTTGGACAACAGATTTAGAGCTAGATTGAAGACTCTTTTCATCAGATGGAGTAGTCATTCCGCTGTTATCAACGTTCACATTTCTTTTCATACGAGAAGAAATGTCACTCATGTCACTTTCCAAATCATTAGCTTCATCACTATCCAAATCCTCATCTTCATTACTTGCAGCAAATTTCTCAGATTCCATCTCACTCGCCTCATTTTGAAGAGCCACTCCATTACATTTCTCATCTTGATTTTTCTTTAACTGCAATCCCATATGAACAACGAAATCATAGAATATTAGAATCCTATTCAAAAAAGACTTACTTTGAGATGCTTTAAAATATCTAAGCAGGAAAGTGGAGGGGATTAATCTACATTTATCTATTCAACGTCCAGACTCATCCTCTTTTTTTGTCTGAATGAGAATTGGTGGAGAGAATACATAGGTTGAATATTAAAAAAAGATCTTCATGTTAGGTTATTAAACAAAATTGAACTGAAAGGAAAAAATCAGGGGAAATGTAACAGTTTATACAATGGCCGTAAATATACTGTTTTGGTTGTAGAAGAATACCATAAATGACCACCTGTACATGAATTTTCAATTTGAAGCCACAAGATTCAAGTCAATGTAAAGCACAAACAAGGCTGACCAACATTATCAGACTCTTCCGAAAGATATTAAAAAAAAAGTAGAAAAGTAATCTTCCATGAAGGTTGCATTCCAGTTGAAGGCACACTGAAACAAACAGCAGTAAAATTTGCACAGGGCAAACAGAAATCAACTAGTGTATACTAATTAGTCTCAGCTAGCATAATATCAAGGAAAGGTATGTACCTTCCCCTTTGTTGACTTATCCTTTCGCAGCTCCAAAGGGTACCTGCAAGGAAATATTTTTATATCCCTGATGAGTAATCATGGTTATCAAGGCAAAAACAAGACTAAGCAAATCTATCCATATATAAGTGAGACTCCTCCCAAAAGCAAACGAAATGAAAGAATTGGCAAACATTCCTACATTCAAAAGATGAATGTATTATGTTAATGTTTGTTTCATATGACTGACAGAGGTGGTCAATATTATCAGTACTGTATGAAAAATGAGAATGACATTTTCACCAATTGTCCCAAAGTTTATGCTCACCAACAAATTTCAAAGCAACAAATAGCTAAATTACAAAGAACTAACTCATTGTGCTTCATGAGATGGTTTGAATACATATGTGCCTTAACGTTGAAAATTGGACATTCTAAAAATGTTATAAATTACCAGCGCTGAGTGTCTAACTGGAAACCATAAAGTTCATTCAGAAACAAGCTCATCATGGCATCACCTGCAGAGAGAAGTGAGCTGGAATGGTTATCACAGCATAAAGCACAAATAGAAGAAAACCATTTTTTTCAGTTCTTTAAGTAAAATCTATAAGCAATCAGAGATAGAGGCACACAACAAATACTGCAAGGACGGATTGGATCTTCTACTGATAACTTTTCATCCTAGAGGTTTGAACTAATAATGTTAACAAAAATAATAACAATAACATGTAATTTTACATGCATCTGTCTCGTTAAAAACTGGCAAGGTAGAAAACACTTCCAACTGGCTTTATATCAACATTCAATTTTGATCGTTCTAAATCAGTTCACACTATCAGATTGAAACATTTTGTTGCCATTTTGAAGAAACTGTGAAGACAAATATAAACTAAAGTTCCATTCTGCCTAAGTGATCTTCTGAAATTAAGTCCATCAAAAACAACAAGTTTTATTGGAAGTGATTCATTTGTAAAGCAGAACATATTACCCAGCTTAAACGAATTTATTCATGCACAAGCAAGGCACTAACACTGAAAGTATGGCTTTTTCAAATTTGGTATATGTTGAAATACAGACACGCAATCTAACAACTTCTTCAAAATCAGGTAGAAGTTTTAATAACTAGCTCTACGCGAAAAGAAGCTGAAGGAATCAGAGATGAACTTATAAGAAGAAACCAACCTTCCATTTCCATATCCACAACACCCCCAAATAGTAAAGCCCTCTTTTTGTGGACACACATGGAAAAACCAGCACGAGGCCCAGGAGGCATCCCGCTTTTCTTCACCTTTATCAATTCAAACACAATGAAAAGGAGTATAAGACATGCATAGCTGGCTGAGCAGAGCAATAGAATCTGAAAGTGGGAAGTTGACCACTGACATTAATTAACATATACATAAACTTGTCATGCAGTGAACTTATGGGACAGGACTTGACAATGTTCATTTATTCTTTATAAGCATTTTTTATTATTCCACATCCACAAGGGAAATGAGTAAAGAGCGTGTCCGACATGCATATATGCTTCAATGCAAATGGATAGAATAATCCAGATAAAATTATTTTTTAGGAAAATTCGGTCTGTGACCTGAAATCAAATAGCAAATGTGTGGCAAAAGTGAACTAGAAATATAAAACTTCCAAACAAGTTTAAACAACAGCCAGGGCACTGGTTAAATCACAAGTACGTAATGCTGAAAAAAGAGGATCATTATTTACAAAAATAACAAGAAAGAGAGCCTCTTAACTCAAATGTGGAAAACTTAATTGCAGCAGATTGATAAATTAATACCCTTTTAACATGCATTCCTAGCTTAAGAACATCAATCAAGTTGATAAACAAGCATGAAGGTTATATTGGATACAGCAACTAATTGGGTAGATGGATTGAGTTATCCAAAGCAAATTCTGACAAATTACAAGTTGTTACAATATGATTGAGCACAAAAATCACAAATTTCTAAGCAGAAGCAAGCACCCAAAAACCAGAATTCTAAGCAAGTTCTGACAACAAGTATGGCAATCGCACAAATTATGCGAGTACATAATACTGACATCTTTAATACGGAGTATCCTACAAAGAACTGACAACTGTCTATGCTAATATACACTAGCATTTGAATCAGGATTAAGCCCTAAACCCAAATATAGAACAGAAGTGCAATTGCTCCACGTCTATTATATTTATTTTCAACAAGTAGCAGTCTAAAATGTCTAATTATGTTCTGAGCTGGAAGCAAGGAAAAGCCATTATACCCTCAAGAGAGAGAACAGAAATACGGGATTTTCAAGCCCATATAACTGTGTGTGGAAAGATATAGGAACAAAAAAATTATAAGCATGCTAACCTTATTCCATTCCCAAGTCTTGGGATTAAGGGACCACATATCAGCATGAATAATACCTTTCTCAGAGCCGAGCTTATCGGATGAAACTTCTTTTGAGTAGCCACCATACAAGTATATCTATAACAACAAAAACCTTATAAGTTTCGAGAGTAAATCCTGATCTTGCCACTTTTCTTGCAAATAATCCTATCTGATGGAAATTTTCAAATTAAAATGAACCATACAATAAAAGACCCATAAAGATAATTCATAAATATCAATTAATATTTGGAAATATTGACTTCAAATGCATAACAGTGAAAGAAGAAAATTAAAGTAAATAATTCTTTTACATGCCATGCAATAGATTGACTCACATCATCTTGATAAACAAAAAACTGAAAGCCACTTCGAGCACTTGGCCACATGCATCCAGGACTAGGTTTTATCTCTTGCCACTACAAAAGCAACAAGTCAGTTAGTTTAGGCATACCTAACAAGTTACAAAAAGATAAATGAAAACCATGTTCACCAATCCACCTTAAACTGATCCAGATCAAACACATGCAGATCATTGAAGTACCTGCACAAAAAAAATTTGTAAATGAAACAAGTTATCATCTTCTAGTTTGACTGCGAAAGCCCAATTACCAAGCACCACTGGATCAATGCATAAAAAATGAATAACCCATCATAAGGCATCGAATCAAACAACTAAAGAAAATACGAAGAGTATTTCAAGGTAGCCTAGTTTCCTGATATCAAATAGGCAAAAGGATACAGTCTTCAGTTGAAATCCCAAAAGTTCATATATGGTCAACAAGCACCAAAAAAGAATGTAACACGGAAAATAAAGAGAATACTAGTTTGTCTTTTCTTGCTCAAGCAGGCCAAAAAATAATCTTGTAGCCAAAATTAACAACATTAAGCAAGGACATGCCTCGTATTCAAGGCATTCAAAAACTCAAAAACATGTCCAAAAGTAATTTTAGCACTACAACCTCACTTCTCTAAGAGTGTCATAAAAACCTCCAAAAACTACAATCTTGTGCTTGTACAAAACCTGCAATACACAAAAAATTGAAGCATTAGTCCTTCCAACTTACCCACCAACTTAATGCTGAAAACAAACTTAAGGCATGCAGAGAGAGAGAGAGAGAGAGAGAGAGAGAGAGAGAGAGATGATATCACATCTTTTCGAAGCTAAAGGCAATTGCATGAAAATCCATATGGAATATACGCCTATACAAGTCATGGGTGCATGATAGAGAGAGAAAGAACAAATGCAACCCCCACAAAATAATGACAAAGCATGAAATGAACGGAATCAAGTTAAAAAGATTTCCATGGTTGAAGTTTTCATACCATATGCTGGCACACCATGTGTAGGAAAAAAAGGTAACATGTCTTGTATACCATGAAGCAATAATACAATTTTAGGCGGCCAGCCGTGTCTTACACTGAAGCATGCCCTTAATCTTCTAATACCACGTTTAAAGTTAGTCATACTATTTTAAGTCCACAATTTAGTGAAAAATTTGGATACCCATTTGTCTTTGTTTGTTGTGACTCAAGAAGTCATTGGGGAGGTAAATGCTGCATTGCCTAACGTTATTTCAGCGATGAAACCATCAAGGAAAGAGCCTGGAGCATACCATCCGATGTCCGGAACGTGGGCTAGGGCAGCCTTTATAATTTAGTTGTTCCCATTGATTTGTTTTCAAATCCAACATCCAAAAGTCCTGTAATAAACAAACTCAAAAGATAAACCATTATCATGTAATACATCATAAAGATGCAGAAAGTAAGTAATGAGGGACAAACAATGCAACTGGTGGAACCAGTAAATACTGTACTTTGTAGTGATGGAACCGCTCTTGATTAGGAGATGTAAATTCACCACCTAGAATTGCACAAAAAGCAAACTACATCAACTTATTCAGAATGTTACAGATAAAGAAGCTGAGTATCAAAGATTAGTATAATACAACCCATAATTTAAAAAAAGACAAAAAAAGAAACTGAACACCAATTAATCCATGCTCAATGAGCTTTTACCATAAATGTATAAATAATTCTTCCAAGCAACAGCTTGATGTGCACTACGAGGCGGGGGGCTATTAGGGCTGGAGACAAGTTTCCACTCTTGCTTTTCCACATCATATCGATATAGATCACCATATACAAATGTCTGCATGTTTCCAATCCGATACACTTCCACCAATTAGCTTTTTTGAAAATTACCCACATTCATATGCACATGCACTTGGGCACAAACACATACTAAATCATACAAACGAGCAATAAGTAATATCAACAATCTGCAACAAAACCATTGAATTACATTCACCATGCCTCAGCAAAGCATTGCAATATCATAGCTGGAGCAGCACAGCATCAAAGGTAGTGCTCTATGCTGATTTAGGTGTACCTTAACTAACTGTCAATTGAAAGCTGATTGGCATTAATAGGAGTTCCAAGCAGAGATCAAACCTTTTGGCCATTGTAGAATTCACCACCGTAAAGAATCAATTCTGTCTCCTTTAATGGATTAATATTCAACTACAGAGACAAATTAACACCAAATATACACAAAAATCAGAACTATAAACTTCCGCTGAAGAAAAGACGACAAACACAGAGCTTTTAACACCAATTACAGAGCAATTCGATCTGGGAGATGGCCTAGGAACATTCTCCTCAACATGAACTTCCTTCTTCTTGGCTTCCTCTTTTTGTATACTCAACTGAACTCAAAATTTCACAAAGAAAAGGAATAAAAAAAAACCAACCCATTATTTCAATTAAGAGAAAAAGTAGAGCCATTGATCGATTTTAAACATAATGATATAAACACTACCAAAATAGCATCAATATCATCTTCAGGTGAAAGTTTCTTGGATTCTCTCCGGGACCTTTTCTCCTCAGCTTTAGCAGTTTTCCTCTCGGTTTTCTCTTTCCCTTTTCCTGGCTTCTTATTCTTCTTTCCCATTTTCCTTCCCTTCTTCTTTTCCTCCTGCTCTTGCCTCTCCTTTCTCACAGCTCAGGCGGCCCGCTCTTCTACTGCAGGGATTGGAATTGGCTTTAGACTGCGGTCACTGGTCAAAATAAAATAACGAGAAAATTTAGGGGCCCAAATGAAATTAACCACAAAAAAATCTTTCTTCAAAATATAAACACCCACGTCGCATCTTAGCACTGAGCGCAAAATCATTAAGGCCGGCAAAAAATATAAAGGAAAAAAACTTATTTCAAAACCCCACTCCCCGCCACACTCACTCACTCACTCACTCTCATTATTTTCTCATCAGGAAAAAGAAACACTTTCGTCTTTTTCTTTTTCCATTTCCATTTCCGTTTCTCCCTAATTACCAAATCTCAACGAAAACGCCAGAATTTCTTTTCTGTTTTTGGTTGTTTTTAGGTTTTTATCCTCCGATTAAAGGGAAAAATGCCGAGGGAAATTATCACGCTCCAAGTAGGGCAATGCGGGAATCAGATCGGTATGGAGTTTTGGAAGCAGCTCTGTCTCGAGCATGGCATTAGTAAGGACGGAATTCTTGAAGACTTCGCTACTCAGGTTTACTTCAATTTTGTACTGTATTTTCTTTTTCTTTTTTTAATTATTTTCTCTTCGTTAATTTGTTTTTTGTTTTACTGAATTGCGGATTTTTATGTTTTGAGTTGAAATATATATATATATATATTTGGAATGGGAAAGAAATGGATTGAAGAGTTTTTGAGCTAAGACTGTTGGGGTTGTGGTGTGGTGTTGTACTTGGTGCTTTAGATGTCAAGCAGGGCAATTTCTCGGAGGTTTTAGAGTAAGGTTGTGTTTGGTTGTTGGGATTGTTATCTTTATAGCAATATGGCTTTGTGTACGACTTTTCTCTTGGAAAGCGATTCCAAATTTACAAATTTTCTTTCAGCTTAACTAAAACAAATTTACAATTTTCTTCAGTCATCAACTCTAAATCATCATTGCATTTGAACATGGCACTCCATGTTTAATTTTGATGTGCAATTATGTAGGGTGGTGACAGGAAAGATGTATTCTTCTATCAAGCTGATGATCAACACTATGTACCACGTGCTTTACTGATGGATTTGGAGCCCAGAGTGATTAATGGTATTCAAAATGGCGAATACAGAAATCTTTACAATCACGAGAATGTATTTATAGCTGATCATGGAGGAGGAGCTGGGAATAATTGGGCAAGTGGATATCATCAGGTCAGCACGGACCTCTAATAGTTTTTATTGACTTAAATTCTTTACGATGATAGTGCACCAAAGAATTTTTGTTCATGTTTTTTGAATAGTTTGTTTGGAAATTGGTGCAAACAATATGTTTTTTAAGAGTGCAGACTCTATTTATTGTGCTTCCCCTAGTTTTCCCTGTTTCTGCCAGCTTCAGATCACAGGAATGTTAGTGCGTAATATAATCATTGATTAGCAACTTACTTTTGAAACAAACTGTATAAAAATATCTAGTACTTTAGTTATGGGACTTTTCCTGATCATCAGATTTATGTGATAACATATGCATGACTCTTATTTGATAATCATCCCCGAGTTAGAGGCTTAAACCTCTGCTTCATCTCGCAAGCCATTTTGTGTGTATTCCCCTTTATATTGCCTAGTAATCATAATTTTCAGATGAAACTTGATTTCGCTTATAAAGTTGATGATATGTATGGGCTGTTCAATGATCTAAAGCTCGAAATAGAAAGTAACGTTGAATCTGAAATAACTTCCAGAAGTTCCCCTTATAATTGATATTGGTTTTCCTACAGCAAATTTTCATCTATTGCTTTTGGTTTTCCTCCAGTTATTTGTCATGTAGTTGCATATACAAATAATTTGTCCCCAATATGACATTTTCTATAGCCTAACATGATCAGGTGAATAATTGGTAGTTGGAGTTTCACATCATTAAAAAAAAAAAGAAATTGCCTGTGTAAATCTTGTTGCTGCACAACCAAATGGAAGAAGAATTTTTTTTTTTTGGGATGTGCATGGATATTGAATACCTACTGTATAACAACTGTACTGTCAACTATATTGAATTGCTACATATTTTGAAAGAAATAAGGGAACCTGAAGGCATAATGAAAGAAACATGACAGATTTTTTGGTTAATCTGACTGTTCGTTCTTACAGTTTAAATAATGGGAGTCTATTAATGCTTTTAAGAAAAATGTATTTGATCAGGGTAAGCAATATGAGGAGGATCTGATGGACATGATTGATAGAGAGGCAGATGGAAGCGATAGCCTTGAGGGGTTTGTTTTGTGCCACTCAATTGCTGGAGGAACAGGCTCAGGTCTGACACCTTTCACTATGTGTGCTGAAGTTCTAAAGTTTCTCCATTTTGAGGTGTTCTTGTAGTTTGAATTGCTCTAGTTGTTGACTTCAATTCAGCGCACAAGGTTGTTATGTTGGTTTGTTCCTTAAGATGTTTTTCATTGTGCTGTTTTACTTTTTGCTTCCTTGCTCCATGAACTTAACTGTTTTTTATGGCACACATAATCATTGTGCATATTCCGGTGACATGTTTATATTTAGGTACTTTAATGAACTGAGAGTCCTGTATCAATATTTGATTTTTTAGGCTTTGTGCAACATTTGTTTCAAAGAAATTCATTGCCAACAAGTCAAAACAGTTTTACTTGCTGGATTATTTGGCCAACAACTGCTTTGTTTGGTGTAGGTATGGGTTCGTACCTGTTGGAAACTTTGAATGATCGCTACAGCAAGAAACTTGTCCAGACATACAGTGTATTTCCTAACCAAAATGAGACAAGTGATGTGGTGGTGCAGCCTTACAACTCCCTCTTGACACTTAAGCGTCTCACGCTGAATACTGATTGTGTCGTTGTTCTTGATAATACTGCACTTAATAGAATTGCTGTGGAGCGCCTTCATATTACAACTCCTACTTTTGCACAAACGAACTCTTTAGTTTCCACTGTCATGTCAGCAAGTACTACAACTTTGCGTTATCCAGGATACATGAACAATGACTTGGTTGGACTCCTTGCTTCTTTGATTCCAACTCCAAGATGCCATTTCCTGATGACAGGATACACACCGCTTACTGTTGAACGTCAGGTTAGATTTCTTCCTTCGTTCTGCACTTAATGCTTCTCTGTTAGATCAAGTTTCTATCTTCAGACGTTGGGAACAGCAATAGACTTATTCTTTGGTATACTGCAGAAAAGCTCCTGATCTTTCTTTGTTAAATTTTTAGAGTAATGTAAATAATATTGGTATAAACGACACAACTTGTTCTAAGCATACATCTGTATTGATGAAATGAGTGATAGTCTTGATCTTTTGACAAGAATTTGGGTAATTGGTAGATTAACTGTGGGTTATAACAGTTAAATTTTTAATGTTTATCTCCTTGAGAGAGAGAGAGAGCAGAATCACCCAAAACAGCAGCCTAATGCGCATCAATCTATTTTACAGGCTAATGTGATTCGTAAGACAACAGTATTGGATGTTATGAGAAGGCTTCTTCAGGTAAGTGTAAAAGCCATCGCTGGCATTTTAAGGACTGCTGGATATGTGAGAATTTGACACAAATTTTCTGTCACAGACAAAGAACATTATGGTTTCCTCTTGTGCTCGAACAAAAGAGGCCAGTCAGGCAAAATATATATCTATTCTAAACATTATACAAGGAGAAGTTGATCCTACTCAGGTAAGTATACTTCTAAGTTTCTTCAGCTGATTAATTTCATAAGAAGTTGCACAGAGATTAGCATGGTGCAGGATTTGCATACTTCAGTAAGTGTGACTTTGTGATGAATTTGTTTACACTGCAAGCACATGGTTATTCAAGTTGGGTAGTAATAATTTTTGTTAAAGACTTGTGGATATCTTTATGATATGCTCATGTAAAATCTACTTGCTCAGCATCTTCTGTTAAAATCATTTAGGCTATTTCATTTCCTTTTATCCCCCTTTGACGGTTTTAAATTAGGATAGCATAACACTGCTGAATTTTAATCCTTTCTGTGGATATTGAAGCTTTGGAGCATTAACAATTCTTGAGCGTTAGAACTTTTATAACTTGGTCAAATTGCCACTTAATTTGTTTCCGAAACAAAGGGCATGGTGATGGATAACTTGATTCCGTTCATGTCAGTCACCCTGAAGACTTTTCCTTCGACAAGTAACCTGTATTAAATGAGATTTTCTATTTTTTAAGTGCTTTATATGTGATTATGTCTTTGGCTCATTGTAAGAGGAGAAAAATTGGTGCAAGATTTTTCTTTTAGTTTGCGTTATTTATCTTTTTCATTTAAACTTAGCTGTTTGCTTAAATAATTAGTTTTAGAATTTTACAATGTAATGCGGAATTTGACTGTGTCCTTGGGATAGATCCTACGATCATAAAATTGTGAAGCTGTGGTTTATCAATCATGTCGCTTTGCTGCCTATTGTTGTTCTTAGTTTTCTTGAGTCTAATGCTATTTGATATTTTGGATGTTTCCAAAACTCAGGTTCATGAAAGCTTACAGAGAATTCGTGAAAGAAAGCTAGTTAACTTCATTGAATGGGGACCTGCAAGCATCCAGGCATGACTGAGAACCTACTTGAACTCAACATTGGGTTTGATGTTTTCCTTTTTCTAGGCTTATTTGAACTTATTCTTTTTGGCAGGTTGCTCTCTCAAGGAAGTCTCCTTATGTTCAGACTGCTCATAGGGTGAGATTTTTAATCTAAGATTATCTTTTTGAGTTCTTACTGACCTCCAAATGAGCTTAAGAGCAGAAGAGCTTTCTGTTACTTGCCTCATCATAACCTTTACCTTTGTTCTGGGTTTGGTCATTTCAAACCAACATGAATTGGCTCATGCTGTGTGTGTGAGAGAGAGAGAGAGAGAGAGAGAGAGAGAGAGAGAGAGAGAGAGAGAGATGGTACATGTCCAAGTGGAACCTAAAGGTTCTGTTAAGGTCGAGCTGTATATTGAGATTAACAAATCTGAGCCCAGCAGTGCAGTTTTCAGTTCTGCTCAGCTTGTCTTCACCCTAACCTCGATGCTAGACTGTCTTTTTACTCAATAGATACAATTTATACTTTTTGTTTAAATAGGTCATCATATGGTTTTTGTCAATAATGGAATGATTAGCCTTACTCAATTTAAAGTTTTTCACTTTGGTATAATGTTCTGTTTTTGGAATAATTGGATATGTGAAGTTGCATTTCAGGATTGATGCTTGCAAAAATCAAACAGAGGAACTGACTTTTAGCTTTGAAAATTTTCAGGTCAGTGGTTTAATGTTAGCCAGTCATACTGGCATACGCCACTTATTTGCCAAATGTTTGAGCCAGTATGAGAAGTTGAGGAAGAGGCAAGCCTTTCTGGACAATTATAGGAATCACCCAATGTTTGCTGTAAGTTGCTTGTTGATTATGTCTCAGTGTTCTTAGTTGTTGGATCTATAATATCATACTGATAATTGATCGCATAGAGATTTTAGTTAGATAATTTATAATAGTCCAAGGGAATGTTTGGCATTACTACCATCTGAGTGAATCATGCCTTCCACCTCTAATGCACCATTAGTCGCTATATCTACTGAGGTATGAGGTATTAGAGAAGGAGTTGAACTGATTTCACTAGCAGCTTCTCATTCACTATGAACTAATTGAATTCAAATATTGGGAAAATGAAATAATCTGCTAATAATATTTTGTACTCGTTAATAAACCTGTGTTTCCTTTTCTCCTTTGTTTACCACCATGACGTCATAGTTTGCAAGTTTAAGTTATCTTCTCTCTCCATTTTTAGTTAAAATTGTTGTATTCTTGGAGATCTTTATCAATTATGTTGGTCAGCCTAATGATGGATTCCAAACTCCTAGTTAAACTCAAGTTAAATGGGCCACACCTTTGGGGTTGCTTTGTCTTTTGAATAAATGGAAAATAAATGTCCCTCTCTTTTCTGTGGGAATTTTTTTGAAATATCCAAGTTGAGTTTCATTTCCATCTTCTGCCTTCTAGTAAAGCAAAAACTGCCAAAGTAAAACCTTTGTGGTTTCTGTTTGCATAGTTTGGATGTGGTCTGGATAAGCTTCATGTATGAGATATAAATGCTCTATGTTCAGTCTTTTGAAATTTTTGTGACTTGTGAATAAGGCTAGCACGAGCTTGCTTATTTTATTGTCAAGTTGCTCACTTAACAATGTGAAATTAACAGTTACCACATCAGTTGGTGGAAAACTGTTTCTGAAGTTTTGAGAATAAAAACATCTTCCTGGAAGAAATGCACCAACTGCATAAGATGAACGAGTGTCATGCTTGAGTTCTATGAAACCTTTGCAAGGCTTGATTCTTGGATGTGAGAAAAGCTTCCAAATGTGTAGATATTTATTTACCTTAATTTTTTTGTGAGGATCTTCTTGAATAATGTAAAGCATCTCTCCCTCTTTGGCCCCACCACGGAAAAAAAAGGAAAAAGATGTGTACTTGCATATACACCAAGGCAGCTTAAGCTAAAAGAAAAGAGAGATTCTGTAGTTAAGCAAGCAGTGGAACTGTGGGAGCATTTGACATATTCTTTTGTTGATTCAACTATACGAACTTGTATCCTTGTTATTCTACCCTTGTTTATGCATCTGAGTTGCTCAACCTAAACTGTGGGGCATGAGCAGGACAATGATCTTTCAGAATTTGATGAATCTAGAGATATAATTGAGAGTCTTGTGGATGAGTACAAGGCTTGTGAATCACCAGACTACATCAAGTGGGGAATGGAGGTAAGCACCGATAATCTAATTTAGAGAACTTGTTCCTTTATTCACTCTCTTATTTCCTGTTACTTATGGTGTTTGTGCCTGTCTAGGATCCCGACCATCTCCTAACAGGGGATGGAAATGCTGCTGGAACTGTCGATCCTAAATTAGCAGTATAAATGAAAATGGGTAAGTTCTAACAACTTATCAAGTCATGCATGGAAATTTTTTTATCTCATGATCTATATTAGTCAAGTCTCTCTTCCTTGACTTCTGAAGGTGCTTCACATGTGTCAGCATCTTAATTTTCTTTTTATCATTGAAGTTTGTGTCATCCTCTGTAAGTAATTGCTTGATTGAGGGGTAATATTTGACAATCTGCTCATGGTCTGCTGATCGACCAACTTTTCTTTATAAACTTATGGTCTAAGATAGACACAAAATGAATGCTGGTCTTTTTCATTAGTGTGCTGTGCACAGCAAGCCGCCCTTAGCTGAAGTTACTTTCCAGTTCCTAAGCCAATTAAATACTACAATGCTATCATGATGAACTTCTTGAGTGCAATGAAATATTTTGGTTTTTTAGTGAAGTATAGGGTCCCCTTTTCCCCTCATAAAGACCGTAGAGTCCCAATGCGACCCTTGATGGTTATTTAGAGTTAGGTTTGTTTTTTGTTCTTGCAGTTGTTCATCTTCATCCATGCAGTGACACAGCAATTTGATGTGCGCTCCTCATAGGAGTATCAAACAGTAAAGAAGCAAATGCAATTTGATGTGCGCTGGAGTGTAGTTTTCTTGGGGTTTGGTGTTCCATTTGTTTTGTGCTAGAGAAATAGGGAGTGGAGAATGCAGGAATTACATTGTATGTCTCGGATACAATTTATATATATGTATAGTTTTAGTTCAGGATACACAGTTGTGTATTGTTTTGATTTAGCGGATTCAAAAATGAACCAAAAAAAAAAGACAGATGACTACTAGTTTGCTTTAGACTTGCGTAAACAGTACCGTTGGTGGCATATGTTGTTATGATGTTATTCTTCTACTCTTAGGAGGAGACATGTCTAGAGTTTAATGGAAACCATCTCGTTTTGCTGTTGTTTCTGATTTCCACTACGTTGGAATGCGCTTTTAATTTACCTCCAAAACTAAGGGAAGTTTTTGAAGGTCAAATTTTCAAGTGTCTAGCAAAAAACAGTAATGAAAGAAACTCCATAGCATGCGTTACTAGTGAACTTATATGGCTTCAGCTGTTGAAGCTTGGAACCATGGAAGCCATGTTACTGATTTATCAATCCAGTGATGAAAATCATGACTGTATTTGTTGGACTGGTTTTGTACCCGTCATTCTTTTTCTGCAATACGCCTTCTTTTTTGCCTCTCAAAAACCCAAAAAAAAAAAAAAGCATTTTAGGTTGAAAAAAATAATTTCTACTAGTGTTCAACATAATAATATGTGTCTCCATGGACGTATAAAAATTTTGGTAAAGAGTATATCTTACGATTTTGATCCTGCAAGAAATACATTTGAAAGTTCCAATAGAGCACCCAAAAACCTTCCTAAGTTTACCTACTTTCCCTGATTTTAGTTGCTTCCTAAATTTAATTTCGTCTTTCCAAAATATTAATGCTTCCAGCCCTAGGTGATTTTTTCCCCGTTATATATACGTATGGGACTTAATTCAATCTTTAAACCATCGTGAGTTACATGTTTGCCTCTTTGGTTGAATTTTTTCCCCCTTCTCTGGCTAATATAATAGTCGTAGAATTCCCTTGAGAAATTGGGCTCTGGAAAGGATGAGGACGCAAAATCCCCCCGTAGCAATGTTACTGATCATGCTTCTTGTCACATCCCTCATGCTTGACTCGGCTGCAGCAAAAGGTGGTGGCAGTGGCGGTCATGGCGGTGGAGGGGGTGTTCGTGGCGTTGGTGGTGGTGGTGGCAGCAGAGGAGGAGGCGGGTTTTATCCTCATGCACGCGGTGGAGGCGCAGGACATCGCTCGGCAGCACTAACCATGCAGGGCCCTTGTAACCTTGTTATGCATGGTCCTGCTCCTGCATGCTCCTGCATCGCTCGGCCTGCTCCTGCATGGTCGCTTTTATATTACTCTTTGCTTATAACTTCTTGGATTAATTTGGCAGAGAACTCGAAGGGGAAAAAAAATTAGCTAATTGTTTAGGTATTTTCAAGAGAATGTGATCTTTATTTTTTTTTCCCCACAGTATATTGAAATTTGAAGGGGTCTTTATTTAAATTAGTGGCTATAACCTTTTCGTACATCCAAATTATTCTTGCTCTAAGTGAAGGAATTTATTACTTTTCCAGAATTTCTTTTTGTTTATTGCTTTTGGGACAGAAGGAACTTATTATTTGAATAGCAACTACTAACTTAAATTACTTGAAACAAATCGACACTTAACAAATAATTTGGGTTTTACATTAAACATGATGGTAGACTCACGAATAACGTAAACCAATCAAGAAATAAAGTTTCAACAATGAATTTACAATTGTTACGTAGGTAATTAATTTCTATAGCCTAAACAAGTGCATATAGAAAAATAGCTTCTAAATTAATTTTGCAAAAGATGATGGATTAATCTTTCATATATTATAATAAGTGTGAGATTTTTATTTTTATTTTTTATTTACTTGAGTTGGCTTGACTTCATACCGCGTGTGCAAAAAGAAATTTTTAAATTTTGAAAGTTAAATAAAGATATAAATATATACCTACTATTGCAGAACTTTATTTTATTGACGTTTTAAGAAAAAAATAATCCAAAGATGAAAATTGACTTTTAAAAAAGGAGCCCTTAACTTCAACATAAGTTTTTATAGACAAAGCTTTCACAAAATAATTATGAATAAAGTTGTTTGCTACTTACTCTAGAGGACAATTAGTTGGACAAATCACAAACCACACATTAAGCTCTCCTGTTTTTCTTTACAAAGATTTACAACTTGTGCTTCCATCAATTTGATGTAATTTCTTCAAAATATCAATTTTCTCTATTTTTATGCCTTATTATTAACTTAAATTGTAATTTAATCAATTCAAGGTCGTGCAATTTACTCGTTTCAATTGCACTCTATATTATAAGCACTAACGCAACAACTATATACGCTACAATAATAAAAGCAAACATATTTTGAAAATAGTATAATTGCAAAAACTTGCGCCCGCTTGGATGGAACTGATCGTGAAAAACGTGTTTTGAGAAACTCGAAACACAAAGATTTATTTGGCGTGCAAGTTTCTTACAAAAACATTTTTTTTAGAAAATTCCAAAAACGTCAATATTTTTATAAACACATTTGGTACCTGATTTTAGGCATATAAATCCTAAAACTTAGGGGGAAAAGAAAATCCAGTTTCCAAATATATATCTTTGACCCTCTAATAAAAGCTTCCTCGATCCGAACTTGTACTTCACGGCCAAAGTACCAGCAGTTAGGAAAGTAGCTCTAACATAATTAACGACGTTTCTGGGTCTAAATAAAAATATTTGAAAATCGAAATAAATACAACTTTTCAAGAAATTTGTACAATTAGACCAAGAAATTCCCATTACAGCGTCTGGAAAAGTGGGAGAAAGAATCCAGACATGGGGAAGAAGAAAATAACAGGAATGGTATATACTAATAATGAGAGAATTACCCACTTGGTAATTCCATTCATTTATTTACTAATGTTATCTGGGCTCAGTTCAGTTTCCTCAGCTTTTTCTCAGCCAAATCTTCAGGTTTGCTTCATCGCTTTCAAGTTCTTATTATTTTTTTTTTATCAGTTTCAGTTGATAAAGGTAGTGAGTATCAAAGAATTTGAAGTTGGGGTACTTGTTCTGCTGTTTCTCTCACTCAAGAATGGTAGTATGGCAGGAAAAATTGAATCTTGATTGTGTTTTTTAATTCCATGATTCTGAATTTCGTAAAACTCATCGTTTCTGTTCTGTTTTTTAAGAAATATGATCAGGGATTGGTGTTTTCCTTTTGATTTTTTAGTTTTTCTTTGAATTCTTTGGCAAGAATTTTGCAAAACAACCATGTATACTGACTTGAACAAGTAGCGTTGAAAATTCAATGGTTTTTTATATTCATTTGAAACAAATGGTGGAACCCCAGGTTTTCTTTTATGGTTAAGACGCTGAGAATTCAACTTTGCCTGAAAAAGATTCGATTTTTGCTGTTCTTTCAGTACCTCACTTCTCAATTGCGGCTGTAATATTTGTATCCTCGTCTATATATATCTTGAATTCATGTAAAGCTGTAGTAGAGCCTCTTTGGATCTAACGGTAAACCAACCTTGGACGAGAAACCTCTTGCACTGAGTTTTCTCTTGTAGCTGATCTTACTTATCAGGGATTCGTTGATCCATCTATAGCTCTAATTCATTAAGTCAATCTTTATTTTAGACGTCCCTTTTTTTTAATGTGCAATTCATCTTCATTAACTTTTTGTTACTTCTGATACAGGGCACTGATAATCCTGGTTCAAGGTAAGCTGTTCAGTTACTTGAGTAGACTTACATTATAATGTGTTTACTTCGTGTTGCGGCTATTTTCAAAGGTTAAAAGCTGGCATTTGGTGATATGAATGATTTTTCAGAAAGAAGGAATTCAACTTGAATTCCCCCCCCCCTCCCCCCCGGGGCCTGCACCCAAGATATCTTCTAGGCATTTGTTTTAGGCTAAGTTTATTATTTATTGGTTTTCCTGTTATAATAGCGGTTATCAGTTTTCCCCCTTTTTGTTACTTAGAACTCTTAAACAAGAAGACCCCCCTGTCCATGAAGTTCATTGTTCCAGAGAGAGAAGTCGTGCTGCATGGAATATTATTGACCAGGTATATTTATTGTAGATTGACCCAGGTTACTCTGCCTTATCAAATACTCGATTCTGATAGCATTAGATATAACTATCTTGCTTTTATTATGCAGTATCTGATGCCATTTGTGGAAAAAGAAAAGTACCAGCTGTCAAGCCAGTGTAGACTTAATGCAAGCAATGACCTTTTCAGAGATCAAGAGGAGCATAAGATACACTATGATGCAAATGAATGGCGTTGTGGGTACTGTAAGAAAATCTTCCGAGCTGAAAAGTATCTAGATCAGCATTTTGACAACAGGCACTCCAACCTTTTAAATGTATGCCAAAGTGCTTTCTGTTATCCATAATGCAAATATTCAATTAAATCATCAAGACCTCAACTTTACAGACTGCTAATTGATGAATTAGCTAATTTTTTGTTACCCTATAGTTCTTACAGTAACAGTTCTAAAATTTATTAGTTTTTGAGTTATAATCCTGTCTTTCTGATTTAGAAGTCTTGGGGCATATACCTTTCTGTTAGCATAATGAGTTTGCGGAGTTAAAAAATACACCAAATTCAATAAGTAGAATTCTTAGCACCCATTTTACATTTGAATAGAGAAATTGTTTAGCATTTTACATTTGCATAGAAAAATGCTTTGTTTCTGAAAATCTTCTATTAATTATTTGTATTCCAGTTGCAGGTTTCATTGGAGTCTCAAAATTATCTTCCAGTTCTTTGTCCTTCTTATGTGCCATTTATTTATCAAACTCAACTGCTCAAATCTGTCATTTAGTGATTTTTTTGGGTGCTAAGTTAGTTTAACTGGGGAGAAGTATAAGTTTTTGAAAATGTGTGTATGTGGCCAAAAGGTAAACTTTCAAAAAGTGATATATTCAAGAAACAAACAAACGGTGTACAAATCCGTGTAAGAAATAAAATGAAAATAAAGTTGTATTTACATTTAGTTTTTTCTTGCTGGTTTTTATGATTTGCTTTAAGTAAGTGCCATGGTAAAACAATTACTTCAGTCCACATTGATCGGTTTGTACCTACATCAAGCATCTTCCCACAAACTCCGATCTGCATTTCTGTAAATTTTGGACTACATGTTTGGCATTCCAATGGTTGCAACCTCTCTTATACTGATTAAATTTCAACTGCTATATTAAGCAGTAAGGCAACTTTCTCTTGGGGAAAATTTAAGAGAGAAATTTTGCATCCTGCGTCTTGATTTTGGAGAAGCTCTTCCACTTTTTTAGGATAAAGTGCCACTAATGGCATAGTTGTAATATTTGTGTGCGTTTGAATTTGTTGATATTTGACTAAATATGTGTTAATATAAAATGCAATGATATTTGAGTAAGGACCCCCAGTATTCTGAATGAGCTGTTTAGTTTTCTATTCACCCATATGGTTGACAGTTTTAAAGATAGGTTGCTTGATTGTAACATTTCGAGAGATATATTAAATTTCTTTTGTGATTTTGCTCACATAATGCTTACACTGGAGATGCTAGTTACCTGATTAAAAATGGCTACAGTTCCTATGGTGTGTTATAGCTTGTGCCTTTGGTTTTGCTTTTTCCTCTTTCATTTAGGCATCAACTTGATGCAGCATGACTAGGAAAGTAACATTAGATTTTGTGATTCAGAAGCTATCATGCTATTTTTGCCATTCCATCCTTAAGTTTTTGTGGTTCGCTTTTATCACACTTATATTTAGTTGTTTAAGTTTCAATGTCAAATTACTATATGTATTTGGTAGGGCTGGTAAAATTCTTAACTTATGCTTCCAACTATTTCAGAGTAATGGAAAGTGCTTGGCAGATGTATGTGGAGCATTGCATTGTGACCTCATGATGGACTCAAAACCCCGTAAAAGCAAATGCAATCCTGCAGCTGCTGCTAAGAATCGTCATTTGTGTGAGGTTGCTTTTGTATCTCATCTCTTATGCTCTACTTTCTGTGGTTCTCTGTTTTTGACCTCTGGTTGTTTCTAATGTCAGAGTCTTGCGGACAGTTGTTTTCCGGTAAATCAGGGTCACTCAGCAACTCGTCTTCATGGTACGTATCCTGTACTTTGTTGAAAGCAAAAAATATTTGGTATGCTTACTCTTTCTTGACATCAAACTTGATTTCGTTTTTCTGGTAGATTTATTTTTGCGCCAGTTTTGTGATGCTCACACCTGCTCTGGAGGAAAAAAGCCATTTTCTAGAGGGGGCAGGGTAAGCTTTTATTGGTATTTATCTAGCTTAGATTAAATGAGTGGAGCTCAGAGTTCCTGCTAATTTGTAAATAGAGTTGATCTCCTTTGCTTAGTGTGACATGCCCTTAAACAGGCTCAGAAGCCAAACCAGGATAGCTGAACATTCCTTTGAATGACTGTTATCTTAGTTACTTGAATTTTTATTAGTTGTTAGATCTGCATGGATTGAATTGTGTTACTTTCAACTCATAGTAACTGGCAATTTGTTACAACATTTTCCATGAAGTGCTTATCTTTTTAATCATTTTGTGTCAATTCTTTTGCTTTCCCCTGCAGTGACACTTTTTCCTATGTTTTATGTACAGAAGCACACAAACGTGTTTTATTTAGCAATTTCGATCTTGACAATGATGCTGCTCCCTATATTCTACCTTATTGTCTATTTGTACCAAAGGTGCACTTTCTAGCCTCTGACTTCCAAATGTCTCTGAATTTCCAATTTACATAAACATTGTTACCTTTTTTCTGCAGAGAAATGCGAAAGGGCACCCAAGAACTTAAGCGCATCTCAAAAATTGGACGAAAAACAAAGCCGTCGTAATGGTAATATCTTATGTTTGCCTTGGTTGTTTGACTCTTGAGGCTTTTATACAGTGCTTTGTTATTTATCTTATTTGTTTGTTTATTTGCGTCTTACCTGTCTGCGATATTGTTTTGAAAACTTGTGGGGTGCTTAATTTGATGAAAAGTGGTTATGAGCCTAGGAATGAGTGAATGTTTGGGATCATTTACATAATGGCTTTTCACCCGCTGACCTGTAAGAGAGTGTATATAGTTTTCAGGAAATGGGGACTACTTTAAGTGCTGGTTTTTTTTTCACCAAGATTTCATTATTTTCTCATCTGCCATCCGTTTGCAACACTGATAATGATCTAGATGTGCTTGTCTTAGTAATCTGCCTTGTAACTAGCTCCAATCTGTTGATGTAAATTGTCATGTTTCATTGTTAATAGTGATGATTCATTCATACCCTAAGTGTACTAATGTAGGTCAACCTCTTCCATCGCTGGACAAAAATGAAGCATGGGGGATCACCAGAACTTGCTATCGAATACAATGCAATTTCCCCTTCCGACATGTTTCGATTTGCCTGTATGTTAGACTCTTGCCAGCATATCCAATGAAATCGATTCCTGGAAACTGGCTCCATTCTTTGTATTGGTTTTTTCATAAAGGCTCTCTCAACAGTTTTGCCAGTTAGTATTGAACATCAAGATTTGTAAAAGAGGCCTCTTACAGATAAAATTGTAATCCTTTCTGTTAGTTTGTTAAGCCTTTCAAATGATTTTTCTGTGTACTCTAACAGTAACATTGATGTATTCTAAAAATGGACTCTTATAGTAACATGGAGATTTGTTTCACCACAACCTTTTTCATGGCTTGTTGATGTCTTGATAATATTAGCTATATATATAGCCTCAGTATGTTGGTGGTTGGTATGCTTTTTCCAAGTATGTTTTGGGTGCTATACAGCCCTTTTGCTAAAAGATGTCATACTATCAGATAGACACTCACATAAAATAGCATGATCACTAAAGGGATAAAAAAGAAAAGGAAAAAAAAAGGACAATATGATGGTTGTTGCAAAATCAGGGGATAAGGTAGCATAATGGTAAAGGAGTACCAGATGATGAAATATGCTACTTGTAAGTAGCACTCTACTTGATGTGGGCAAGACAATCCCACGCTTCTTCATTCCACACTAGGATGTACGCGAGCCGAACTACTCGCGAGTGGCTTGGCTTGAACTCGGTTTGACCGAGTTCGAGCTACTCGATTGTTATTTGAGTCGAGTTTCGAGCCAATATTTTGAGGCTCGTGGCTTGTCAAGCTATTCGTCGAGTCGGGGTGTATTTAAATAATATATATATTATAATTATAAAATGACCGTTATGAGTATAATTTATATTGAATTTACAATATACTCTTCTTTATAATAAAATTGCATAAGGGCAGAAGTGTACATTTTCCGAGTCGAGTCAAGAAGCTTGATTAGATTCGACTTGATAAGGCTTTCCTAAAGGTCGAGTCTTATCGAGTCGAGTTTCGAGCTTAAAGGGAGTTCCTCTAGTCAAGCCCATAGTTGTCAAAATCGCGATCCGGATCGTAGGATCGTACGATCCTACGATCCGGATAACCAAAATCGATCCGGATCGTATGCAGCGTCGCAAATCATATTAATCTTTGTAGGATCGCATAGAATCGTAGCAGGATCGGTAGGATCGTATAGGATCGTAGGATCGTAAGATCGTACGATTCTACAATTTTTTTGTAAATTTGTGAAATACGAAGCTCCATTTTGCAAGTAAATGAAAATATTTGTGGTATATTTGTAATTTATCAAAGAATTGCAACCTTTAATTGCAATTAAGAGCTTTTGGTAGGATCTTACGATTCTACGATCCGATCCTACGATCCGATCCTGTGAAACTAAAATCGATCCTATGTAGGATCCCGATTTTACAAACCTTGGTCAAGCCTCGAGTATTGATTTTTTGAACTCGGTCGAGCTCGAGTCGAGTTCGAACCTAGGTACATATGAGTCGAGTCGAGCTCGAGTATTGATTTGGCTCGATTACATCCCTATTCCACACATCATCAAGTACCACAAGATAACACTTGTCTTGTAGATCTTGATAGAGCCTTCGTTCCAAGTCTTCCTCTTCCATCTTTTCCAACATTTCAAGTAGCTTGTGATCCATTGTATTTAATTCCTTTATGATTGATCTTAGCATCTTTTTGTGATGGTAGCTTGAAGAGACGCAGACCCAAGCACGACAGTTGAATCTCTCCCTGAATTCAATCTATGCAGTGGCAAACTTGCTATGGTGTTAGCAATCGGGGTTGCTTTCTGAATTTTCTTTTATACTGTCAATTATAAGGGCATAACATTCCTAAAAACACCAAAACAATAAGTCTTAAAATTTAATACAGGTATCTAAACAACTTTTACTACTCCTTTCACAACTGCAAACCATTATATTTTTAGATTAATATTCTATGCATTGACACTGTAGACACTATCACTCTCCGATATATGACAATTAATTTTAATTTAAATTTAAAATTTAATTTTTTAACTATGATAGTGTATAAACTGTATGCGCTGACAGTGTATATAAAATTGAGGCTATATTTTTTTTTTTCTAATTATTCATAAAAAGAGCTTTATTATCTCGATTGCTTTTTTCGATTCTTGGTGCTTTACTCTTCATAACCATTTCTTTCTCCCCCATTTTGTTTTTTGTTTTTGGAAATGATGGGTTGAATAGTCCGGGGAAAAGAGTGTTAAGTGAGAGATTTGGGTTTCAAACCCTCTCATTTACATCAAAAACAAAAAATCATTTTTTTTGTCTTTTTTTTTTTACTTCCAAAATAGTGTTTGGATAGCTGAATTATTTCACAAAACATATCATAAACACATTTTTCAATACATAATTTTATATTTTCAATTATTTTTTTATTTCACATACATCACATTACAAAAATGTGTTACAGTAATTATTTAAAATAACATTTCAAATAATACTTTATCCAAACACTCCGTTTGGATTGGCCATTTTTTCAAAAATAAGTTTTTCAAATATAATGTTACAGTAATATACAGTAACTCAAAAAACATCTAATCTATTTAATATATCAAATATTTTAAAAAAATTTTATAAATTTTTTTTTATATACACTGTTGTAATAAAATTTTTTAAAAATACCTCCAAAAACAGCTAATCCAAGTGGATGTTTTGTAATAATTGCACGTACATCGGGGGTGGCTTAAACCACTAGCGTTAGCTTATGTTTGACAATACCATTACTATATGTCAAAGTATTACTCTGTTTGTGTTTTGTTTATTCATTTCAAAATTTGTTTTCCACTTCCCATTTGGCTGTGACGAAGAAAGCAAATTTGTTAGAGCCCTCACGAATCGAAATTTCAGAAAACGAGTTTTGAAGGGCTAATCTGTAACCCTCATATCCTGCAGCATTTAATGTTGTTGATCGCCCCATCGGAGGTCATGTTGCTGTATGCGTAAATTCATCAAACATGTTATCTGCATACCTGTTCTACAAGCTCTCTCCTATCAAGATTTCAGCTAAAATCCCTACGGCCTGCTTTATTTTGCTTCAGAAAGGTCATTTGCTTTCTAGCTCAATTTTTGCCAGGGGGTCTAGAAATGATTGTTGTGCTAACTTCTGTAGTCTTGCTGAAGCAATTGATTCAGGTTATGGTGTGAAATCAAGAACTGCAAACTCTGCATTGGATGAATATTCACATTCTTATATTGTCCCTTACCTTGTTAACTCATGTGGGTTGCCAGCAGAAGGGCTAATTTTCTATCTAAAAGAGTAACGTTCAAATCCCTTGAGAAGCCCAATGCAGTTTTGGCGTTCCTCAGAGATCAAGGATTCAGCAAAGCCCACATAGCAAAACTTGTTGGAGCAGCACCACAGATTCTCTTTTACAATCCTGAGAAGATCCTTTTGCCCAAGATTGAATTTTTCAGCTCTATATGGGTTTCAAGAAGTGAGTTAACCAAAAATCTTTCAGCAAATCACAATCTACTGAGAAGCAGCTTGAAGAATAAAATATTGCCTCTTTATCATTGCCTTAAGAGCATGTATGGAACAGATGATAGGCTTACCTCTCCTAGAATATGGCGTGCTGTTTACTTCTCTAAAGACCCCACAAAGAATCTTGCTTCCAATATTGCTGTTCTAAGAGAACTTGGAGTTCGAGAATCATGCATTAGATTATTAATGACTCGTCATCCCGCTGCCGTAATGGTAAATGATAATCGTTTCAGGGAAGTTGTATATGAGGTTAAGAATATGGGATTTGATCATCTGAAATCAACTTTTGTGCTAGCTTTATATGCTCGGTTTGGGATGCGTAATAGATTAAACTGGGAACGGTGTTGTGAAGTGTATAGGAGTTGGGGTTGGTCTGAAGATTTGGTGCGAAATGCATATGGAAAGGATCCTAACTGTATGCTTATTTCAGAGCAAAAACTCAGTAGGATGATGGACTTTCTTGTTAACAAAATGGGTCTGAATTCGCAGACAGTTGCACGATATCCTGTTATTCTCCATTTGAGTTTGGACAAGAGGATTATCCCCAGGGGATCTGTTATTCATCTTTTGCGCTTGAAGGGCTTCATTAGATGGTACACGCGTTTATATTCTATATTCATTCCTGGTGAGAAGTACTTCTTGAGCAAATTTGTCATTCCATATGAGAAGCAAGTACCACAGCTCCGTGATGTTTATCAGGGAAAGATGGGGATTTTTGATGTATGATTTGGAGATGCATAGAGGAAAGATTTTGAAGCAATTAATATTCTTTAAAGATCATCTGAGTCTCCCCTCAGGCCCCCTTTTTCTTCTTTTTTAGCTTAGAACTCCTAATGTAGTTCCAGTATATTCATGTAATTAGCCAGTAAAATTTCAATGGTGACTTTTCCTTTGAGCATGTCTTACTAGAATTGATGGTGGCATTGTTTGGTTTATCCAATAAGTTCATTTGATTTACTTGATAGTATGAGTTTTTGCTTGATAAAACCATTGATAGTTTCAATGAACTTTTGATGATAACATATTACTGGCACTACCTACAAACACTCTAGGAGGGATGTTGAATGCTTGGGTTTGCACCTGGAAAAGGGAACCCTTAGAGATAATGGGTTGGAGACTTCATATGAGTCCACAATCAGATTTTGAGAAATCTTAGATTAAGGGCAAATTGTCATTGGAATCTCCTTCTGGTTTACTTGAAGCAAACCCAGTAAATGCTTTTGAAGGAAAGTTCGACGCTACCATGGTTCAAAATGCTCAGGATGATTGATACAGAATTGCAGCTCAAGATTATTTGGGACAACAAATTCTGCAAAACGAATTTTCTTCAAGCATTGCTAACATATTAGAGGCTGAAATCTTAGGATCAGAAACTTTATAAAATCTAAGAGAGTTTTCAAGGGTGCCTTTGGTAACTTTTACTGCAGGAATTGGATTTCTTCATCTGTATTTCTAGGTAAAGGTATTGCGAGTTGTTCCTTTTTGTTGTTGAAATATGCCTGAAAAAGGAAAAGTTCAACATTTCTGGACAAAGTGCTGATGTGCTACCTTTTGTATGTGTTGTGCTTGCGTTGAATTGATCCTTTTCACTGAATCCATATATTTTAGACGGTTTGGGTATTTGTGTTGGGTACTCATTACCCAACTTAAGTTAAAAAAAAAAAAAACAAATTAAAATCAAGAAACAAGAAAAGACCAGCGACTATGTAATGAAGCCAAATGTTGGATCAAGCAAAACATCCCCTGGCCAAAGTTTTATTCGGCAGGCTTGTCCAAGTCTTATCTATGGTGAGCCTCCTCACAATTGAGGTGCCTTACTCTCAACTTCCGATTATGTTTAAATAAACTTGTACTAAGGAGATATTGCTGCATTTTTTTTTCTCCGTCTCCTTCATGGGATTTCAAGGGAATGAACATTTGATCAGTCTTTGACGTTTAACAAAATTGATGGACCTTTCTCTGGAATTTGCATGAACTAGAGCTTGTGTATTTCAGAAGCTTTTTTTTTTTTTTTTTGAGAGATGTTTGCCTCATTTTATCATGGCTTACTGTTTGGTAAATCTCTGCTACGAGCACTTTTTTGCAATCCAAATGGACTATGTCTCGCTATGCAGATGTTCAGAAAATGGCAGGATCAATCAAATGAAGAATAATACAAAAGAAGCTGAAGTGATGAAATATGTTGTAAAAAAGGATTCTTTTTTTTTTGGGTAAAAAAAAAAAAGATTCTATTTGCATAACTTTGGCTAAGGATTTTAAAAGTTCAGAAAGTGTCTAAAAATCAGAGGTGAATTATAGTCAAAATGTATCTAACATTCTTATTATTGGGATAATTGCAGAAACCTCCCCTGAGGTTTCTAACATTTGCACTAACCTCCCATGTGGTTTGAAAAATTACACTGACCTCCCTTGAGGTTACTAATCCTTTGCAAATTTAGTCCAAACGATTAAAATATTATTTTAGGGAGTGAAATTAGAATTTTGTACCAGATTTGCCCTTTGTGTTACATATCCAATGAATGACAAAGTACTATAAATCAATTAACAATTAATAAATTTTAAAGAGTATAATTTATGGGCAAACACGCATTACTCATTTAAAGTATCAGCTCTTTACGAGTATTTTACTTTCAAATATTTAATTTATGATAAATATATCAATATTTGTAAGTAAAATTCAAAAATTGTTATAGTAATATTCTTGCAAAAAGGAAATCGATAGGTTATTTATTTAATATAAATTAAATATTTTTTTAAAAAAAAATAAATGGCCCATAAAGTATTAATTTTTTATGGCTTTCATCCATTACACGAGTAAAGTATTCGCTCTTTATGTGCATTTTATTCTGAATCATTTAATTTATGTTAAATACATAAATGTTTGTAACTAAAATTGAAAAAGTGTTATATTAATATTTTTACGGAAGAGAGATTGGTAGGTTTTGTATTTAACAAAAATTAATATTTGAAAGTAAATACAAATCTGTATTTGAGCGTAAATATTTGTATTAAATTAAATGTTTGAAAGTAAAATACCCTTAAAGAACCGGTACTTTAAATAGTTACCGGCTCTTTATAGGCAAACACACATTACTCATTTAAAGTACCGGCTTTTTACGGATATTTTACTTTCAAACATTTAATTTATGATAAATATATCAATGTTTGTTAGTAAAATTCAAAAAGTGTTACAGTAATATTCTTGCAAAAAGGAAATCGGTAGGTTATTTATTTAATATAAATTAAATATTTTTTTTTTAAAAATGACCCATAAAGTATTAATTCTTTATGATTTTGATCCATACATGAGTAAAGTATTGGCTCTTTATGGGTATTTTATTTTGAATCATTTAATTTATGTTAAATACATAAATGTTTGTAACTAAAATTGAAAAAATGTTATATTAATATTTTTATGGAAGAGAGATTGGTAGTTTTTGTATTTAACAAAAATTAAATATTTGAAAGTAAATACAAATATGTATTTGAGCGTAAATATTTGTATTAAATTAAATGTTTGAAAGTAAAATACCCATAAAGAGCCGGTACTTTAAATAGGTAATTCATATTTGCCTATAAACTATACTCCTTAAAGTTTATTAATTGTTAATTGATTTGTAGTATTTTGTCATTCATTGGACATGTAGTACAAATGACAAATTTGGTAAAAAATTCTAATTTTAATCTCTAAAACAATATTTTAATCGTTTGGACTGAATTTGCAAAGGATTAGTAACCTCAGGGGAGGTCAGTGTAATTTTTCAAACCACAAGGGAGGTCAATACAAATGTCAGAAATCTCAGGGGAAGTTTCTGCAATTATCCCCTTATTATTTCCTTATTAACTTAGTTAAAAGGTTAATACTTATTCATCCAAATAAAAAAGAAAAGGTATTAATTAATGTAGCGGATGCCATAATGTCCAAAACTTACAAAAAATGATAACAAAATAGAAAATATTAAACCAAAAAAAAAATGATTAACTTTACATTCAGAACTCCCAGCCAACTCTTTGTTTTCTTATTTTTTATTCTTATTTGTCGTCTTCTACGTGCACTTTTTTTATGGCTCTATTTGGAAAGTTGCTCTTTTGGGGTATATTTAAGAAAATTTTACGATAATGCCAATATTGGCAAGTTTTTCAAAAATAGATCTCTTAAAAATGGTGCAAAAAAAAAAAAACGGATTTAATGACATTGCTCAATTGGTGGTGAAGAATTTGAATTGCATCGACCAAGTTGTATCTTGGATTTTTTTTTTTTTGCACCAAAAGATAAAAAGATCTCTGCATAATTTGGTGACAGTTTTGCTTGTCATTTCATAACTAAATTATCAATTATTATATATATTTGTTTTGACCGATTTTAAGGCGGTAAAATACTAAAATATGTATTTTTTGGGACAAAGAAACATGGCCTTTTTGGTAGGACATTTTATTAAGTAAGCAGAGAATGACTATTGATTTTTTTTTTAATCATAGTTAAAGATAAAAGTATGTATATTTGGGTTTAGGGGAAAAAGTGCAATAGTGGTGCTTTAAGGGGGTAAAATGTAATTAACCCTACTTGAATTTTCTTTTCCAATTGCAAACCTATTACATGACGGGTTAGTTCATCTCTCAATTTGACCGTTTGGCTGTCGAAGACAAAATGATTGCGCTATTCTTCTACTTCCTCTATGGCTGTAACCCAGTAACCTAGCAGGCTAGCACCAGGCAGGCGTAAGGCTGGTGGCAATCCGGAGGAATCAAATTTCAGAACACCCCGGATATCCCTTTCTGCTCAACTTGTTATTCGTAGCTCCAAAAAGAAAGTGAGTTACTCTTACAGTAAATGCATCAAACATGTGGTCTGCATATTTGTTTCGCAAACACTTTTCAATCAGAAGTTTGGCTAAAAAGACAATTCCATGCTTTACGTTGCTTCAGAAAAGTAGATTACTTTCAAACCCAGTTGGTCCAAGAATGTTTGACAACCAGTGCTCTATCAATTACAGTAGTCTTGTTGAGGGAATTGATTCTGGGTATGGTCTGAAAACAAGAAATAAGAATGGTGGTAAATCAGATTCTTTTACTGTCTCTTACCTTGTGAACTCATGTGGGTTGTCAGAAGAAAAGGCCATTTTGCTTTCTAAAAGAGTGAAATTTGAATCCCCTGAGAAGCCAAATGCTGTTTTAAGCTTTCTCAGGGACCAAGGATTCAGCAGTATCCACATAACTAGAATTGTGATATCTGCGCCTAAGATTCTTTTATACAATCCTGAGAAGACACTTTTGCCCAAGATTGAGTTTTTCAGGTCTATGTGGGTTTCTAGAACTGACCTGACCAACTATCTTTCAGCGAACCACCATCTATTGACATACAGCTTGAAGAATACAATTTTACCTATGTTTAATTGCTTCAAGAGCATATTTTTAACGGACGCTAGGATTGCCAGTGCTGCTATGTGGCGTAATGCCTTTTTTTGTAAAAATCCGGTAAAGAACCTTACTTCAAATATTGCTATGCTACGGGAACTTGGAGTGCCAGAAAAGCATATTAGAATGTCATTGGCTCATTTCTCTCTCGCAATGATGCAAGACAATGATCAGTTTGCAGAAGCTTTATCCCAGGTTGAGGAAATGGGATTTGATCCTTCGAAATCAATGTTTATGATCGCCTTACTTGCTCGATCAGGTAAGGGTAATAGATCGAGATGGGCACGCAATTATGAAATCTATAGTAATTGGGGTTGGTCTGAAGATGAAATTCGTTCGGCATACAGAGGGCAACCTTTCTGTATGCTCGTGTCAGAGAAGAAGCTTACCAAGTTAATGGACTTTATGGTGAATAAAATGGGATGGAATTCCCAGGTGGTTGCAAGGTATCCCCACATTGTCACTTTGAGTGTGGAGAAAAGGATTATTCCTAGAGGCTCTGTTATTCATCTCTTGCATTCGAAAGGCTTGATTGAGAAGAACTTAAGTTTATATTCTATATTTTCTGTTAGGGAGAAGAACTTCTTGCGAAAATTTGTCACTCTTTATGAGGAGCAAGTGCCAGAACTACGGGGTGTCTATCAGGGTAAGATAGGCATTCTTGATGTGTAAATTGGAAATGCACGCACACAACCTTCAAATTTATTCCTCTTTTCTGAAGTAGCTGACTTACCCTCCTCCTTTCCGTCTCTGAAGTTCCTTAAATACATATAGACAGTTTAATGTCGTTTTCTGATAAATGACCTTTTCTATTTGCTAAGTTTTGTAATCCTTGTATTGTGGCAACTCTAACCACTCCATTGGAGAAAATCACATTCTTTTACAGTCTTTCCATGAATATTGCCAGCAAAAAGGTAACTCTCAAATTTTTTTTTTAGAAAACTTGTATTACTGATGCATCACCTTTTGTAATCGTGTTGCAGTTACATTGATTTAATCCTTTTAAATTGAAATTGCAACCTGCTAAAAAGTGAAATGCTGGAGCAATTGACATATCAGGCATTTACTGGAGAGCTATTTTCTGTTGTTTCTGACACCATGATTTACTCTTCACTTCCTTGAAAACTATCATTCCTTGGGATTGATAGCATATAGATTATGCTATATTGAATGAATTGGCTGCCTAAACAAATGAATGGCCCTTGAAAGAATATGACGAAACTCTGTGTTGCTGAGCATATTTGAAGTGGTGCTGCATTTGCCTTCTGAACTTTAGGTTGCTGAGAGGAAAGGCTGAGGAGAAAGATTGACAAAGCTCTGGCAATTAGTTTGACCCTGTACAAACTTGTACCAGTTGGTATTCTTTCCCTGATTCTCCCATGGAACCATAGACGAATGGGTTTGTGTCACAGCCAATTCA
The DNA here is from genome assembly GCF_003713205.1 of Coffea eugenioides. NCBI lineage: Eukaryota > Viridiplantae > Streptophyta > Magnoliopsida > Gentianales > Rubiaceae > Coffea > Coffea eugenioides. Next base: position 10,776,323 of record NC_040038.1, on the reverse strand, counting down.
TGTTACTCGATAAATTAGTTACTGATGAGATGATTAGTGAAGAATTTTTCTGGTAGGTGCTTTTGTAAAGTCGAGCATCCTTTTGTGTTAGATAGCTTGGGATGTTAAATATAGCTGTATCCTGATAATCCAATTAATACAGAAGGTGTTTCAACATTTTCTAAGTGCATTTGGTTTTCTTTAATCTAGTTTAGTGTTTCAGATATTATTGTATGCTGTCTAAAAGAACGATGAGTTGATGTATTCCTACTAGAGCTGTTAAATGGAACAAGCAGCTCGAAAGCTCGATTGAACTCGATTCGATAAGACTCGAGCTCGGGTCGTTAATTGTGGTAAATAAGTTGAGCTCGAGCTCGACTCGTTTAATTAATAAGCCGAGTGAGCTCGACTCTTTTGTTATCCGAGTAGCTCGATTAGGCTTGATAAGGAAGGATATATATGTTATTTCGCAATTTAAAAATATAAAAATTGAAAATTATAAGTTTTTATTGGGTTCAATTTGCACGAGCTCGAGGCTCGTTTGTGATAAACGAGTCGAGCTCAAGCTCCGGCCGCATGTCCCATTTGGCGAGTCGAGTTCGAACACATTTCACAGCTCGTCTGTCTAGTCGTGCGAGCTCGAGTACTCGAGCTCGGCAATTAAATACTCGACTCGGCTCGGCTCGATGAACAGCACTAATTCCTACCCGTCTGCTACCCTTTACCATTTAGCCTGTGCTTAGACTAGAGAGGAAAAGTTACTACACCATAAAGCATCAGTAACAGGCTGCATCTTGTCACTGAATTAGTAATTAAGCCTATGGTTATGGCTATGTAATGAATTAACGGCAAATCCCAAATTTACTAATATTTGCAAGTCGAATTATCAATAGGTGCTCACTGAGTATATGGAAATCAAGCTCGCCAAATCTCCCTCCAACTTCTTGATTTTTAGCACGAAGAAATTCTTGGAAAAGTGACTGACAAAATAATGCAAGCATCACAGTATACATCTCGTAGAGTATTTTAGGGGGTGAAGCATCACAATAAAACTTGGACACTATTTATATTATTTTTAAAGTCTATCTGTTTTGAAAATATTTTTGCTTTAGTTTTGTATGTTCAGAAAAAAAAATTCACAAATACCCATTGAATATCCAAATTCATGGGTGTTCGGATTTTGATTAACATTTTCAGAACCATAACGGTTTGGGTCTGAATTTATCTAAAATTAATAGGTTTGGATCTGAATGTAATGGATTCAAACCGTTATCTTATCAAAAATTTTCTAGCATATGAGTAATCGGAATATCTATTTAATTTAACTTATATTAACAAGTCTTTTTTTTTTTTTTTGTAGAAATGTGAACAAATAGACCCACAAGCCACAATAAAACTTAAATTTATCACTCATCTCTGAATTTGGAGTTTTAACTCACCTACGAGCTATCTTCAGTTAATTTTTCAAACCACCTAATATTTGTCCCCATTCTTTTAATCTATTTGATGACAGTTTCACCTCATTTAAAAAAAAAAAAAAAAAAAAAAACCTACACGTAGGTTAAAGCCTTTATATTCAGTACCCCTGGACAATTGCTAGACAAATGCTTTTTCTATTTTACAGGAGTGCATGAAAGTCAAACGAAGAAAGAATTGGGGGCATTAACCCCTCTACTCCTAAACTTAAACTAGTAAACTAGAAATTATGATGGACGACTTTCATTTCGTAGCCTCAAGTTTATAGGGATGATCAAACTAGATGCTAGATATAAATTTTGGACATTTTCCATTACTAGATAAATGTCTTATTGGCTAAAAAAAAAACTACCCAAGGTGGACTTCATAACTACTAAAGGCAACCATATACCTTAACTACTAAAAAAAAAACTACTAAAGGCAATTATATCTTAACAAAATCTAAAACACCTGATTGTGTACAGACTACAAGATAAACAAGATAATATTCACCCTGCAGCAAAAACATGGTGGACTTCATACTTGGAGATCTAAAGGTGCAGAATGCATGCCAAGGACATGTAAGAGCGTTAGCTTACAAACTAGTTGATCCTAAAGATGGATAGAGTTACATATATTTTGAGGGCTTTGATAAATCATAAACAGCTACCCAGCTGTAGTTTAATTTGGTATCAAGCAACCCATTCTCCTAAGGATCTGTATCCAAAACTACAGGTATCAATTCTGACCACTGCCAGATTTTTGGCAATTGGACCAAGGTGGTCAGGTATAGGGAACTTATACGTCGACAAACTCCCAATTATCATCGTCTGAGATGTAGCTTTCCTTCTTCGCAATCAGCTCCTTTTTCTCTTCGGCGTCCTTCCTCAGTAAGCGCCTGATCCAGTTGGAATAAAAGGCTTAGCAAATTTACTCAAGAAGCAGGCAATACACATCAGGCAGTTTGTATGCAGGCATTAAATTTAACAATCAAATGGTTAAGCAAACACTAAACAAGAAACTTTCATATATATAAATATATATATATATATATATATGTCCACTCGAAGGACCTGCAGGTGGTCCTGTTCTGCTAAAATAACAACAGATGAAATTATAACATTCTCTTCTTCTATTAGAACTTCCTTCCGCAAAAGCTATGTCCATCACAAAATACTTTTGAAACAGTGCTCTGATTAAACCAGCTCTAATTGATTCAAAATGCTGTATGATAAAGGGACGTCATTAGTACTTCGACTCTTCATCAAGATTATAACTTGAGGTACCAATTCAAACATGGATCCACTGTCTGACTTTCCACAAGTAGAAGAGGTTATGTATCAGTAATGAAACTCTGAGGCAGGTGGTTAGTTGTTATTCATATACTCTCCTACATGGCCACAATCATTAACAAAACTGAAAAGAAAATGTAGAGAACTAAAGTTGTATCTCCTCATGTTTGCTGCTATAGAATTGTCACCCAAGTCTGATCAAATTTTATGTCCACCCCACCCCCCCCCCCTCCTCCCCAAACAAACAAAAACAATAAAAATTCCAAAAAGAAGATGTTAATGTATCTCCTCATTCCATAACAAGATGCACCCACACAAATAAAGGTTGGGCATATACAACGCCTATAAGTTCCTGGTAGTACAGATAAAGTAACAATTCCATGTGCTGAATGCATAGTAGATCGAGCTTAACTCAACATATCAACTATAAAGCTGTTTTATATCCACGGCCTAGTTTATGCTATACTAATCTTTCGTCAAGGAACTGTAACCGGCCATGTATAATCCTTACCTCGTTAAAGCAGTTTTTTTTCTTTTCGGTAATTCATAAACAGATGCCAACAGTTCCAGTCAAAAGAGGTTTTCATATATTTTTGAAACATCATCAGATAATAATCATAGTCAGTTTATGCACATTCCCCTTAAACACATAACTAAATAGACAAAATTTGAGGGTCCAGATATTCAAGCAAGAAGAGAAAGAAAAGAAATCAAACATCATATGATGGTTCTGATCAATTTTCTGGAAACTAAAACATCCTTCGGCTGATTCATTTGTTAGTATATCAAAATGTTTCAGGAAAATAGAAACTTCTCCATGAGTTTGATGGGCACTCTTTCAAGGTCTCTACAGAACATTTTGAGTATTTTGACAACTCTCTTAGAACAGGAAATTTCGACCTAATTCCTTTCTTTTCTTTTCTCCCTGTATTCCAAACACAAATAATTGCTGCTAATAATTCTCGCCCTTCCCTTTTAGCTTCCCATCGGTTTCCCATTCCATTAACTCAATCCCTCTCCCCAAAGAAATCTGAAAAAACAGAGGAAAGAACACTCAATTGAATCATCTAGCATTCTAATAACAATACAAGGAGAAATGTGGGTAAATTTTTGTTATCCGAGCAAATAGGGGCAATGCAAAAATCATTCTCCTTAAATAAACATCACTAAGGCTCAATTAGAAACCATAATTTCAAGCTCAGAAATTACAATTGGAAAAGACAATCATCAACATTTACAGGCATCTATTACGTCCAAACAGACATTTCAGCATTTATTATCCCAAAGAACAAACAAACAAGCACACCCACGCCAATCCAAAGACAGACTAGTTGAGTTTTAAACTAACTTTTTGGAGGAGCGTCGTTTGGCAGCAATTCGAGCATTCCTCTTCATCTCTTCAATTGGGTTCATCAAGATTCTTGGTTTCTTTGGCTCAGCTTCTCGGAACCTGGCAGCCCTCATCTTTGACCTAATAACAAAAAAATCCAACATCTGGGCTATCATTGATTATCCCAAAAAACACCCAAAAAAAATATGAGAGAGAGAAAGGTCCTAACTCCAAAGAACCTTTTCAGACGTTTGGCAGCGAGCTGAGACTTCATTTTCTTCTCCTCCCTAGGGGTTTGGAAGAATCTCCTGCGCTTCATTTCATAAAAGACGCCAGACCTCGCCGTAGCTCTCATGAAGCGGTCAGCAATCTGATGCTCAGATTCATTTTCGCCGCAGACAATGCGGAAGTTATCTTTGAAGAAGTATACATTCGCATAGGCAAGTGACGGGCATATGATCAGGGACTCAAAAGAGGGAGAAGGAGAATAATCAGCAGCAGGGTAAAATTGGGGATTTATGGGAGTTTTGGGAAGTGGGTTCAAAAGGGATTGCTGGTCGGGTGATGGGTTTGCAGTGGAAAGAAGAAATTGGGGAGGGAAAGACGAGGATGAAGAAAAAGGGAGTTGTGGAGAGCAGGGGTTTTGGTGGGGTTTAAGGGAAAGGGATGGATTTTGATCTGAGAGGGAAAGGAAAGAGAGGGATTTTAGGAGGGATGACAATGCTGCCATGATGGTGAGGTGAGGGAACGATGGGAATGGGAGCAAAATTCTTCTAGTACCAAAAGCATGGCATCAATACGGATGAACTTTTTGGGCAATTTCAGGTTGTTCAATTATTTGACTATAGACTAGTATTGACTCTCAAGGTGCCAAGAGTGCTAATTAAAAACAAAATTGATTTTTTGATTATTGCTTCAAATTCTTTAGTGTTGAAAAGTCCAAACTCTGGTTTTTTTAAAAGGCTGATAAGAATTGAGAAATTAATCTAGATACATACTCTGTATAAGAGTGTCTTGGATGATTTATATTTTGGTGTCGCTTACTTCGTTTTTTTTCATTTTATCTTCTTAATATGCCCACACTAATTATGATAATAGCTTAACCGTAATGGACCTAATTTCATATTCAATAAACATTCTAAAATAAAGGACTTATATTATGTTACTCTCCTATCAAAACACGAATCTTAACATATCAAGTTGTGGCTGAATTTTTCCTCTAACTAAATGTATCATAGTGAATACATTTAGCAATTGCAGCTTAGAGAAGAAAACATAATTGGAGAATTAATTTAGTCTTAGGATGCATTTGATAAAATTGAAAATTGAAATCTGAATCTGTTAAGTTACTAAACTGTTAAGTAATAAATATAAGATATTTGAGTGTGTATCACATTAAGTAATAAGTGAATAGCTTATTAGTACTTATTTTTGGATCAACTTTTGTTTAGAAAATTCAATGCCACTTAGTGTGCGTTTGATAAAATTGAAATCTAAAAATTGAAATCCAAAGTATGAATCCATTAAGTTACTGAGTTGTTTACTACTAAATGATTTGAATATATATCACATCAAGTGATAAGTGGATCGCTTATCACTTATTTTTTGGAGCAAGTTTTGTCTAGGGAATTCATTGCCACTTAATTAATTCAGATGTTCTATTTTTTGTTATCAAATGTATCTGAATATATCAAGATCTGAACCTATTAAATTTAAATGGTGAATTGATTATCAAAGAGGATCTTAATTAATTCAGATGTTCTATTTTTTGATTATCAAACATATTTGAACATCTTAAAATTTGAATCCATTGAATTTGATTATCAAATAGGACTTAATCTTAAATCAAAGCAAGTTCCTTAACATATCCGCATCATGAGTAATAAGTTGAAGGGTATTAGAAGTTGAATACCATTATATAAGTTTGCAATGGTACTAAAAGTAGTGACTTTAATCAATTTACAGAACTAACAATAAAATAGTTATGGGTTCACATAAATAATTATGTCGACTTAAGATCATCATGTCCCAAGAGTCAAAATAAGTTATAGGATTTCTCACTTGAACATGGATTTAAAATTAAATAATACGAAGCTTATCTCTCCAATTAAGGTTCTTACCGTTTGCATAGAAAAGAATAAGTAATTTAGAAACATTAGTTATTTGATTATTTTGATAAAATTCTTCATGAATGGAGCAGGTTTTGGTGCAATTGTTAAACTTTTGTGTTCTGTAGTGAATAGATAGATACTCATTAGCTTTTAAAGAGAGAGGGAGAAAAAGGTTATGAACAGAATGCCTTAAAAATGCATATGAAGGACTTTTGGTTTACTGCAAATGGAATTAGAAAGCATAATTAGAAAATCAATGAAAAGCAAATAAAAAAATTTGGTTCAAAAGCAATATTTGTAGTTTTTATATAATTTAAATGGAAAAGGACATTTGCCAAAACTAGTTAATGATATAGAATGGGAAAAATACTTCCCAGTTTAGCTAACAGAAGCAGCTGCAGAATACAATAGGAGGGTTGAGGTCCCTTTTTGTAATTAACTCTTGTACTTTCAAGTGCTAAAATATATATACCAATATTGACGTTTGTTGAAAAAAAATATGTTTTCCAATTGGGTTTAGAAGGTCTCAATTCTGCAAGAATTCATTGCACTGATTTTTTTTTTTTCACTTTAAAATGTCAGATTATTAACAATAACGGTTATCTGATTATTCATCAAGAAAGCCCTAACTATGGAATTCATTATTGGACTCTACTTGTTCAAGTTCAAATATTATTCATCACAACCAGCTAGGATAGGTACTACACACTGAGTCCCGGTTCATTGCTTTGCCAAAAAAGACCCATAATCATAGTATTCATAGATGGAGAACAATTTTTTATGCCTTCATGTATGGAGACTTTGTGCCCCTCTTACAGAAACTACTAGCCATTCAATTTTGTTCTCTCTGCACATGCATGTATGATATTAATACTGCTACCATATTTTTATTTAGTAGAAGATTTAGGATGGATGTAGTAGTTCTTAAACAATGGTACCCTCAATACTTAGGAAGGAGCGTGGAACCCTTCATATGAAGATTCTCCACTCAAGAGACTACCAACAAAATTTTCATCCCTGTCGCTTTGGAAAGAAGTTGCAACAACGGGGCTTCTAACTTGATGCACCCCATCATCCCACACCAAAGAGCCTGAAGTTACATGCTTGGTAACATTTGCTGTAACTGTCACAGTAAATGACTGCTTTTCCCCAAAAGATTCGAAGGAAAGAGCCGTGGGATTCACATGAATGTTTAGTTCAGGTGCAGAAGTAATAGTTGCCTTGTAAGTTGATCCAACATCGGCAACATTTGTGAGGGTCCTGTGAAAAACCCGAGTGACTAGTCCAGAAGGGGTAGAAAGTGTAAATGCAGGGTAATTCAGATCCCAGACTGATATATTCTTTTCTTTGCTGCAAGAAACACTGCTATCACCAGTGATGAGTTGCAGAGTTGTGATGTTGTAATCCTGACCGCACAAGAAACTCACAAAATCTGCCTCTTCTATATCGTAAACTAAGCCGGGATAGATAGCTTTCAGGGGATTTATTTGACCAGATCCATAAGCAAATTCAGCATCTACATCCCTTTCTGCACTTATAATTGTTGCTGTACAGAACGGTAAAGAAAGTCACACGTAGCCAGCATGATGAACATTTTCTTAGATTGTTTAGAATTTGTACTCACGTTCTTAAGTAGGCAAGAAAAGCAAGGAAAATTTATGAAAAAACTGGAGGGCTACAGGGCCTAATTAATTATTAACGAAGAGGGTATAATTTTTCAATCATTTTGTACATGTAGGATCCTCTTCACATAACATTTCAGCCTGCTCTAATTAATGAGCAGAAGACATTTTCTTGACCTAGTTCTTGAATTAGTTACCTGTCGTCATAAGTGCCGATTTGATAGCAGCAGGGGACAAGGTAGGATTATAGGATTTAACAAAAGCAGCTGCACCCGTAGCATGAGGACAAGCCATGGATGTCCCAGAGTCGAAGTTGTATTTAACTACCCTTTTATCTCCTGCGTAGCCCGTCACTGTGGTGGCCTCTGACCATGCAGCTAGAATGTCCACCCCAGGTGCACTTATGTCAGGCTGCAAAAGTAGAAAATGCTGCTAAAAACTTCCCAATCCACAAAAGCATGCATGGAGTATAAAAGACTCGAATAATTTACCTTGAGAATGTCAACGGTGATTGGATTTGGTCCCCTTGATGAAAATGAAGCGATAAATGGAGCAGGTATGTCCCCGACTTCAATACTCTTGTCAATGGTTGCAGTCGCATTACTGCAAAAAATCAGTACAATCCAATTATGGATTATCATGAAATATTACTAGTGGACTGCAAGTCTGACAATGCAAGGAAGGGATTGAATGCTCTTATGTACAGTTCAACCTTGTGGAAGTAATGTAATTAAGAACTTTATTGCCAGGATCTTGGTCCAAAACAGCTGCAGATATGGGGTAAGTCCTGGCATCATCGTTGCCAGAATCCCATTGCATTATACTTCCGACTGCACCTCCATCAGTTGCGAACTCCCAACCAATGGAGAGCTCGCTAAAGACAATTTTTCCGCTGTACTGAGCGTCGCCGCCCAATGATCCTGGCACGCCATACCTGCTTCAATTTATGCATTAGAGTAGCAAAAATTTAGGATCTGGCAAAAGATACAAATCGTTCAGTCTACAGTCTAAATTCTTTTGCGTATTATTACCTGGTTTTATTTCCATCACCACCAGTTTTAAGGACATCCTCACCCTTGACGAGCGGGTAATATTCGCCATTGAGGTCGAAAGTATTTATGGAGACTCCCTGCTTGTCAACATGTTCAGAATTAATAAGATTATTTCGATCTAATGAACACTTGAGTTCACACACCTCTTATCTGCGCAATATGCAGTAGTATATATAATGTCCGAGCAATCACAGCGGGTGTAAACACTTTTTGTCATTTTTTTAACTTTCGCTATTACCCTTTTAAAAATTAATTTTTATCTTAATCACCTAATTACGTTTTGTCAATGTATACAATATATAAAGCATGAGCAATGACAGTTGCTATAAACACTTCTTGTCATCGTTTGAACTTTCAATTTTACCTTTTTAAAAAATAATTTTTATCCTAATCACAGTTTGCCAATATAATTACTCACAAGCATTCTGAATGTTGTAACTACCAAATTACAATAACCATATAAATCGAAGTTCTTTCGTGAAATTTTATATAAATTTTTTGCATTGCATGTAGCAGATAAAATTTATCTTTCATGTAGCAGATGAAATGTGCCAAAATCGTACTCTACGGTGCCCATGTTCAAAATCATAGATGATGATTTGTTCTACCTACGTCACAACTTTTTCCTTGTCATAATTTTGTGGCATACTACATTTCTTTTTTCTATTTGTCCTAGTGGCAAACAACTTAGTTTGAAGAAGGTTGATAAATTCTCCATAAGGGAAAAATGCAGTTTTGGTCTCCAATGTTTGCTTGCATGCCAAATTGATCCTCAATGTTTGGACCAAAACAAATTTAATCCCTAAAGTTTGTGATTTTAGGCAGATTTAAAGCAACTAATGGAAATGGAATAATGAATAATAGTCAACACATCAATTGTCTTTAATCAATAATTTTGACTTTGCATTTTTGGTCCCCAAAGTTTGTGATTTTAGGCTTTTTTTTATTACAAATAATGGAAAATAATCATGACTAATGATCAACATAAAATAGTCCCCAAAGTTTGTGAATTGAATTAAACATACGACAAATATGATCCTAAATTTTTATAAAACACTTTATATTGGTACAACATGATCATAGCATATATAGCATATCTTTGTTAAATAAGTTATAATTAGATGATAATATACCAATAATAAATAAAACATACAGTAATGGAAGAAAAAGAGAATTCTAGTTTTATAATTTAAGTTTGTTGTAGTTACTACTACAAAAATTATTGTATGTCTTGTGTACATAGGTTTCAAATTCTTGTAATTAGCTAGCAATTGTACTTATAAAAACTTGAGATGATAAGTATCAATGTGAAGTAATTTTACAAAATTCTTAAGAAAGTTATTTTTTTTTTTTTTTTGTCTTTGCTGTCAATTAAAGTCTAATGTTCCAATATTGTAGTTTTAAAGCATATATTTTAATATCTTTGATCCTTGATAATCATTTAATGATTAATTTAACGTGTGTAAAATGTCAACTTCATTTCAAACTCAATTGATAGCTTATTAAAATGCCAAAAAAAAGACCAACACAATTTATAAAAAGTATATATTCCTTATATTTTAAAGAGATATTTAATTAAGTTATTTAATTATCACTAGAAATAAAAGTAATAAAACTCATTATCAATTATTATTAATAAATACAAACATTAATATACATATATTATACTGAGTTTTAGACTAACAATGTAAAGAAAAGAAATATATGACACATTATTAGCATGAATAAATGAAATAAAAATTAAAAAAAAAAAGCAAAAAGTTTAGTTAGAATTCTTAATACCCACTTAATACTATTTCATTCTAATTTGCAGCTTAATTCGTGCTAAAACCCTTAATATCACTATTTAAAATTTAGAAAAAATACCGATTTGAAATCAAAATATTGTAGATCACGTTGATTAATGGCAATGTGGTGTTGACCGTTAGTCATTGTTTCGTTTCCGTTAATTGTCCTAAATCGATTTAAAATCATAAATTTTGGAAACTAGATTTATTTTGACGGAAATTCTAGCTAGGGATCAATTAGGCAGTACACAAACCAAATACTAAGGATCAAAACCGCAATTCCCCATTCTCCGGGAACATTTTGACATCTTTCATCGCTCCACACAGTAGTTTTGCAGAGATGAAGTAAGAAGAAGCTATTTCCTGAGTAAATTAATTGAATTTTGCATACCTTATAGACTTCGCCATTTCCCAATCGCACATTTGTGACAAATTTCCTATCTATGGTACTTGCAGCGACTGTGAGGGACCAAGGTGAGTAATTAGTGAGGTAACCCCCTGTACCGTATCCCAAATTACCAGCTGAGACTGATGTGAGGATTCCATGCTTCATAGCATGAAATGCAGCAATGCTGATAGAATCTTCGAAGTAATCAACAGACAGTTTTCCTCCAACTGATATGGATATTATGTCAACACCATCGGCTATTGCATCGTCGAACGCTGCAAGAATATTAGCGTCCGAACAATGATCTTTCCAACAAATTTTGTAAACGGCTATTCTTGCAGAAGGCACCCCTCCTCGAGCTGTCCCTGAACGAAGGCCGTACAAACTTGCCCCTTTTACCATGCGTCCGGCAGCTATGGATGCAGTGTGGGATCCATGACCTGCAGAATCTCTAGGTGAAGCAAATTCTCCTCCATCTAATGGCTGATCCCCATCTAGATAATAGTGTTTTGCTCCAATAATTTTGCTGCAAGAAAAACGTCGAGATCTTATTTAACATGGCATTTGGTGTTGCATGTCTGTCCAGGTCAAATTTGTTTTGATATAGCCAATTTAGTCCTCTAACATTTTCACTAAAGTTAATTTAATCCCTTAATTTTTATTTTGGCCAAAATCTTGTCCTCAAACTTTAATTTTGTATCTAACTTGATCCTTTTATAGCCGCGCCGCCAATAAAAATTTTATCGGGACAAAAAACTACCAACTAATCAAGGGCATTTTAGGCACTACAAGCTAGGTTCTAATTAAAAATAATATAAAACAAAAACCTTCAAACAAACAAGGTAGAAAATAAAATTTCCATTGAGTTTGGGCAAAACATAAATGTCAATTTTTTTCAGGGACTAAAATCTAAGCTGCGCTTTAATCTTCTTCACTGCTCGAATCACCATCTAGTTCTCCCCTCACATGGAAGCAAGCACCAGGTACATACATACATGTCCCATTGAAGGGAAATCTGCCAATTTGGTCTTTCACATTTTTAGAAAAAACTTTTTTAGTCCTTTAGGTTCAAAATTAGCCAAAATAATCCCTCATATATATATATAAAAAAAATCTACCTATTTGGTCCTAAAACTCATTTTCGATCACTTCTTTGGTCAAAAATCGAACGACTACCTCACGTGCTCACCTTGGTGAGGATGGCTTGTGATTGAAATAATGAGCAAGTGAGGGAGGTGTGCATTTTTTGGCTGAAGAAATGAGTGAAAATGAGTTTTGGGACCAAATGTGCAAACTTTTTTTTACGTCTCACGGATTGTTTTATCTTATTTTAAATGTGAGAGATTAAAAAAGTTCTTTATGCAAATGCAAGGGACCCAATTGGCAAAGTTTTCCCATTGAAAACCCAAAATGAAAAGAACAGGAAAGTTAAGGAAAATAGAAGTATTTTTGTAAAATACTACCCTTTTTTTTATCGCAACAATAATATTTATATAATTTACTCTAACCTAACTTAAAGGGAGGGAGAACCTAATCGACGAAGTTTCGTTGGAGGAAGCCACTTGAAAATCACAAACACTAACAAGTATATAGTGAAAAACAAGATTGAACCCACGGGGCTTTTGAAAAATACTACCCTCTTTCCCTCCTTTTTGTCTTTACCAACAACGGTGGGAGGTTGGCAACAGCCACATCATCTTTGATCTTGCAAACACGTCGCGTGCACAAACACACAGATTTGTTTTCCCTAGTACTTTTCCACTCTAGACTTTTATGAACAGTTGAGTAAATAAATAAACATACATTTTCCCTAATTATTAGTGTACATCCCACATTAATTTTATTCAAGTCAACCAAACAATTACCAGAGTAGCAGTCCAGATGCAATACTAAAGAGAGGTTTCTTTTTTTTTTTTTTTTGTCAGCAACGATACATTTGTATAACCTATTCTATCCTAATCTAGGGGGAGGGGGAGCCTAAAGAGGCTGTTGTAGGAACTAGTAGATATATAGATCCAACTAGACCAAGGGAGTGTTATGGCACAATTCTTAAATTTTTTTCGCTGCAGGTGAGGTTAGCCCAAGAAGGGACTTAAGTCCCTCCCTGGTGGCCACTGAGCCATTGGCCCAATGGTTAAAGAGAGGTTTCTTAATTTTTGCAAAATCAGTAATTTTTTTTTTTGGTGGAATTTTCACTTTAAAGCAATGGTGAGATTATAGCGTTAAGAATCTAAGAAATTTTTTTTTTAAAATTTTGTCATTGATATTACATATAAAAAATAATGTCAAAACAAAAAATAAAAAAATTTAATTAAACAAACGTGGGGCACCCAGCAGAGCATTGGGGGGGGGGGGGGTGGGGCGGAGAACAGGACGTGGGACGGGGAAAGGAATCCCCGGCCCCATTGCCATCATAATAGAGGCGGACTCCTCCTTGAGAAATGAGAAGTCTGTCTCGAGGGGTTAGGATATTCCACTCAAGATCAGCATCAGCTATAAGAAAAGAACGCAACAACAATTAATGTGTTTACTTGTTACAGGTGAAGTTGTCTGAAGTTTCGCAAGTGCCTTTCCATTTGCTTGGAGGTGGACCGTATCCCGAGTCATCGAAGCTCTCAGATTCCGGCCAAATTCCAGTGTCTAGCATGCCTACGATGATATCGCTTTCAACAGTATTTCTCTCAGCGTTCTCAGGAAAGCCCAAGAAGTCCCATGACCTTGATGTATGGAGTTGTTTTTTCCCATTCGGAAAAACTGAGACGACCCCTTCCATGTCTGAATTTCAACAGTTAAAAAAGGAAACCATGTAAAAGTCCAAAAACAAAGAGACGTATATATATATTTGTGGAATTATATACTTCACCCACCGGCTAGTCTTTCCATCTCTTCTTCAGTCAGCTTTGCAACGAAACCATTGAAGCTTCTCTTGTAGCTGTAGACTAGGGAATCTGATGCCCTGGTGCTTTAATATTCATTCCACCAGAGAGGTTATAAGATTCCTAGATAGGGGAACAAAATGTTGAAGTTATGAAAATTTAATTAAAGATCACCTGCTCAGTGCTGCTTGTAGCAAGCTTGAGTGTTGGGATGAAGCTGAGAAATCTCCTTGGGGACGATCGCCCATGTAAACAATATATTGCTGCAGCTAAATATCACAATAAGTTTTTCTAATTCTATGCATCCCTTTTCGTTTTATAGGAAAAGAAAAAGAGAGAGAGAAATAATCCAATGCTATGTAATTTATGTCCATATCTAGTAAGTACTCAAGGATGAAGTTTGATAAGCTAAAACCTCAAAATCTAACCAAGAAATGTTGTGGAAAAAAAAAATTGTTTTGACCTTTTTATTGCCATCAGGCTCTGCGCTAACGAATGAACTGATAAATGCTGCAGCAAGAAGGAAAAGCCACGGTCTTGATACTGGATTTGATTTGGCCATATGTAGATGATATCTTATGGATTTTATTGTTTGTTTAGGTTGTCTACATATATAAGTGAGTTTGATGAAAATTTTAACATGCAGGGAGAAAGAGAGTTATTGAACAAGAGGCTTCTTTTAGTTCAATAAAATTGGTACACAAACCTGGTACACAGTACATTCCTTTATATAGCCATTTGAGACCTTCAATATTACTACATGAAACTTTGTCCAAAGACATGCCACCGACAGTATTCTCACTTTCCTTTTTTTTTTTTACCGGACATGATAGATTCTATTCTATACCTACTTACGTTATATTAGAGGGAGGAAGGGAACCCAAAAAGATTTAGAATGCAGGTCAAAATATTTGATTCTTAGATGTACACCTAAATAGAGTTTTAAAACTCTCTTAGTGTCAAGAAATTTAAATATAACGTTTCTATTATGAAAGTATACAAACAATTGACAATACGTTACAGCTTACGAATTAAATTTCTTACATTGTTTAAAAGTACTTCGATTTACAATTGTTTCCTACCCCTTTACCGTAAGAGTTTAATTAGTTCCTTTCTTTTTTCTTCATCCGTTGCCCCCAATAATGACACAATACCATAGACCAACATGCCATCAACCTTAGACAGGGGTTGCCTCAAGTCATGACACCACCTGCCCATCCCACGTATTCCCTTATCCATTCTCATTATTGTGAGCCCTACATTGCAATTATTTTCTTTCAAATCATCTTAAACTACTTTATTCCCAAACCAACCATAAACTTAATTATTGTGAGTCCCACATTGCAATATTTGTATTCATAAAGCAAAGACACGTTTTAAGTGTGGAAATTTGAACCTAGTCAATATAATGGCCGACGCTGTGTGCTGTTGGGCAAGTACTTTGTTGTGTACCGTTTTAGAGATACTATCTATTGAGAGATTGGATATCTCACGGCTTGGTTCCAACCTGGTTCTAAGGGTAGACGAACTATTCGAGCCAGCCGGAGTTTAGTCGAAGTTAGTTCCATGCTAACTTTGGGATTTCGTTCTTTGTTAAAGTTTTGATGAAAGCTAAGTTATTTTGTTTCGCTCGAGCTGTTGTGTGTTGTTGACTGGCCAGCGGGGGTTGATAAGGTGAACGGGGAAAGTTAAGTGAAGTCTACGGTCTATGAGTACTTTGGTTGACGGAGTGTGAACAGGCATTCAAGCTCGGGGAATTGAACTGGTTTTGGAGCCACCTGTATCCTACCATTGTGTTGTTACCTTTTTGTTATTGAGGTGAAATAACCTAATTACTTGTTATTTGGATGTGAGTTTACATTTATACCCCTGATTACTCACTAAGCATATAGCTTACCCCATTCTATTTGTTTCCTTAGCAGGGGGCTCAAAGACACCAATATATTACTCTACAAGCTTTCAGATTAAATTTTCAAGAGCACCTACCCTCTCTAGAAAAAATTTCCCATTCTGTATTAAGTACTTGGTCATACAGATATCTATTTGAAATGCTGGTGCATTAGTAAATGTTTTTTTTTTTTTGGGGTGCTAAAGTTTGGCCTTGTTTAGACACCCATTTTTCGCCGAAAAATTGCATCATTTTTCGCCGAAAAATTGTATCATTTTTCGTGATCACATTTTCTTATTACTTTTTTTTCTTACATACATCAAATCGTTACAGTAATTTTTCTATAAAAAATCTTAAAAAATGCAATCCAAACACAACCTTAGATTGTGTTTGTTGAAAATCACAACACAACATTACTATATTAGTACATGGTTATCAATCGAGTTAGCAGGCATTTCTATAATCACGATAAATCTTTATAGTTTCGAGTCTTCTAATCTTATTCTACGTTAAAAGGAAGGGGTAAATGCAAGGGATCAATGGGAAATTCAAAAAAAAAAAAAAAATTTATAGCTTCGAGTCCCCCAACTACGACTTTTAGAGTTGCTAAAAGTTCAACGGTCTTAGCATTAAATTATTGGTCACAGTTCAAATTGTGACTTGTCATGGTGTCAGATCACAGATGTGGCTGGTTTCTCTCTTGCGAGTCCGTCCACATAACGATAGAGTCGATGATAGAAGACTCGTTTATTTCATTTATTTTGAGGATTTGAGCCTTGACATATTTAGAATTGTTAATTATTTTCCCGGGTCCACCTATAAAAAAATGATTCTAAATCATGACACTGTCCAATCCACCAACACACCATAAATCCGAGAATCCATGACCCAAAATCCACCAACACAAATCTTTTGTGATACGCTTTTAAAAACAATAACCCAATTATTGTAGGCTAATTTCTTAGATTATACGTAAAAAAAAATTAATCCGCCAAATGTACCTCTAAAAGGGTGCATTTCTCAAACTATAGCGGCGGCCGCATAATAAATTAATTTTTTTTTTAAAAAAAGTTGAAAAAGTCAGCAAGGTCAAAAAGTTCATGGCAGTCTTTTTGTCAGCTGCGGATGTGCTCAGTCAGCACATCCGCGCCTGACACTGCTGGTCATGGCAGTCTTTTTGGTCAGTCGCGGACGTGCCCAGTCAGCACGTCCGCGCCTAAAGGTATTAAATTAAGTCTAGTTTCTAAAATTGTTAAATTAAAATCCTAAACTTATTAAATTTACTAAAACCCCTAATTATACCTGAAAAGTCAGAATTAATTTACAAAAATACACATTAACATCATAAAGAAAGGCCAGGACTCCAAAAAGCTAAATTATATCCATTTTTGGCAAATGTTGAGACCCTAGCACAATTATGCAAAAGTTAGGGGACAAATTATAAATATAATTTATGGACTTAGATCAAAATAATATTAATAAATTTATAAATATAATTTATGGACTTAGATCAAAATAATATTATATATATATTAAATTAATATATATTAATATACATACATATTAATATATTTTTTTGTATATTGTTATACATATTAAACAATATGTATGTATATTAACTTGTATGTATATTAATATGTATGTATATTACTATATATATTAAACAATATGTATGTATATTAACTTGTATGTATATTAATATGTATGTATATTAATATATAAATTTATATAAATAAATATATTAAATATATATTAATATACATACATATTATAAAATAAAATTGAAATAAAAAATATTATATATATAAATAAATAAATATTAATATATAGAAACAGAGCCAGTATATATTTTTAAAAAATCCCAAAAAAATTGTTATTTATAAAATACTCAAAAATATATTTTAAAAATACCTCTAAAAACAATCCAAAAAACATTTACAGTAAAAATTTTTCATATACACAATTACAATAAAGTTTTTAAAAAATATCTCCAGAAACAGTTAATCTAAACGGAGCAAAAGAAAGGGAAAAATGTTAAATGATAAAAGTTTGATAAATTACTTTAAACAAAAAAAATAAATAGCAAATGTGAAAATTGTATACATATAGTACACTATTATTAAGATGGGGCACTTAAAGAAACCTAGGTGACAATAAGGCAACTCTACAGCCGGTTGCCTTATTTCAATTGGGCCCCAATTGACATGTGAAAGATGTCCCTGAAGTCAGTTTGTTAATACTTAATAATACTTCCCACGGTGGAGAGTTCACTCTACTTTTCACACTTGAAGCAACCTAACTTTAAAAGCCAAACCCCTAGCTTTTTTTTTCCCCAAAGTCAGCCGACAACGGCTGCAAGGGTCAGAAGTGTCAGCTTCAGCCGTGCTGACTGTGCATGGCTGAGGCAGCCATGCACAGTCAGCACGGCTGCGACTGACCCCTCTGACACCTGCTGAATTTGATGCTGTCAGACTGCGGATGGAAAATTTATTTTTGCAGTCGTGCTGAGTCAGTACGGCCGGTATAAAATGAGAAATAGAGTGTGTCAGAGCTTCATTTGGCGGATGTTTTTTTTTATACAAATATTCTAAGAAATTAGCCATTATTGTACCGTTGTCGCCACCTTTCTGTTTGAATTAGCTATTTTTGAGAATATTTTTTAAATATTTTACTATAACTATATATATAAAAAACTTTTATTGTAAATATTTTTTGAATTGTTCTAAATTATTTTTTTAGGAATTTTTAAAAATATTTTAAGATATTTTTATATTTTGTAACTTTTTTAAGGTATTTTTTTTTAATTTTATACCACCCACCACCACCACCCCCTCCCTCCTTGCCAATCTTTCCTCCCCCTCATCCTCCTACTCCCTCTTTCAACTCCCTTCTCCCCTCCCCTCCTTTTCCCTAACTCCAAACCCTTCTCATTCGCAGGTGGTGGTTGCGACTCTAACCGTGACCTTCTTGGTTGCTACCAAAAAGGTCGAGAGTAGAAGCCATGAGTCGTGGCTTTTGGCTGCGACCTTCTAGTCGCCATCAGATTTGGTCGTGACCAAGAAGGTTGCGGTCAGTAGAGGGGAGGGGGATTGGGAAGCAAGGAAAGAGAAGGGAGAAGGGAGGAAGGAGAATGAGAGAGAGAGAGGTGGAGGAGGAGAGAGGAAAGAAAGATGGGGGGAGAGAGAGAGGGAGGAAGGAGGGTCGTAGGCGTGGGGGTGGTGATAGCGGTGGAGAGTGATGGATGGTGGTGTATTTTTTTATATATATTTGAAATTATTTTTGATATCTTGTATAGATATGATGTTTTTGGAGTTGCTTTTGTTTGTGTATTACTATAGTATTGTATATAAAAAATTTATTTTTCAAAAATTGAGAAATCCAAATAGAGTTACAATAATTTCAAAAAATTTCTTAAAAATTTTAAGGGAAAATCGCCAATTTAGTCCCTAAACTTTTTTTTTCCGTCAATTTAGTCCCTATATATTATTTCTAGCCAATTGGATCCCTAAACCTATATATCGGTTCCAATCAAGGATCTTTGCAGCGGCGCCACCGTATAATTTCCATTAGGTTCATAATCGTGCAATACAAAAGGGGCATTTTAGGGAATTCCATTCTGGTGCCTTTTCCAATTAAAAAGTAAATCGATGTAAAGCCCAAATCTAGGTACTACCTCTCTTGCACCAAAGAGAGCTGTCCAATTTTTGCAGACCCGCGTAGAAAAAGCACTGTAATTCAATGCATTCGAGAAAGAATTGGGACAAAGCATCCTCAAGCTTAGCCAGTGATCAATTTATTAACACCGTCAAAGGATCAAATGGTTCAGAAACAGGAAACTCGATTTATGAAGGAAACGAGAAATACTACAGTGGAGACAACATCGTGCGATGCTATTGCCAAGAACAATGCCGAATTGTGACTGCTTGGACAGAGGCAAATCCATCAAGAAGGTTTCATGGTTGCAGAAATTATGGGGTAATTTTTTTGTATGTGCATAAAGTTTAGAATTTGTTAAAATATTTCTTGTCTTTTAACTATGAAATGGTGGTAAATGCAGAAACGTGGTGCTTGCAGATTTTTTTTGTGGTATGATCCACCCATACCCCAAAAGATGAAAAATATAATGGGTGCACTTTTAAGGGACCTGAGAAGTGTTGAGAGAGAAAACGCAGCATTATTGATTGAAATGAACAAGTTGAAGGCAAAAGTGAAAATATTGTTTATAATTTGTATCTGTTTTGGCGTTTTACTTGTTTTTGTACTTGGAGGCAAGGAAAGGAAGAAACAAGGTTTGCTGGAATTGAAGATGTTGCAGTAGTTTTGAAGAATGTATGGAATTGTATGGTTCATCTGTACTTTAAAATGAAGTAAATACAATTGAGTTTTCATCTATGTTTGACTCTGTTTTGCTTCTGGATTTGTTATTACTCTGTTTTGCATCTGGATTGCTCATGTAAGTTTCTGTGACAAGTTCAATGTTATGCTGACAATGTTGACTGAAGTGGAAGAATTGCAGAAGTGATGGCCATTAAAAAATTGGGTAAACAACAAAAAAGCCCCCTGTGGTTAGGCAATCATACATAAAAACCCCTTGTGGTTTCATATCATACCAGTCGATACCCCGTGGTTTGAATTAACCTGAAAAGTGGACGGAAATCGTCAAATATTCGGCGTGTGTCTTAAACGAACTGCAAAGGCGCGTGCATATGCGAAAAACAGATTTCCACCACAAACTTTCACCTGATATGCCTATTTTAGCCTTCACTCTTTAATAATAAGAGACCAGCTTCCGTTTCTTCTGAGTCTTCATTCAATCTGTTTCCAGATTATTCAGTAACTACTGTAGACACCAAATTTTTAGTGTATTTTTATTTACTGTTATTTTTATTTTTCATGCTAGTTTTTATTTACTTTTAGTCTTTTATTTTTGTTTTAAGTCATTTTAGCATAGAATTTATTTTTAAAAAAAAAAGGGGGAAACCCGCAAGCGGGTTTCAGGCTATTTAACAAATTACTTAAAAAAAAAAAAATTTTTTTACATGCAAGCTGCGTTGAGTTGCATATGCCCATCGGAGGGCCCTAGGATGCCCAGCAAACCTCCCCTCTCATCCTCACCCTTCAGGTGAGGGTTTGAGAGTATGTGTTTGATATAAATAGAACAGAAAAGCAGCTTTTAGTCATTTTACATAAGGGGGAAACCCGCAAGCGGGTTTCAGGCAGGCTATTTAACAAATTACTTAAAAAAAAAAATTTTACATGCAAGCTGCGTTCTTCAAAAGGGTATTTTCGTCTATTCACTCAGCTCCGTCTGTTTTGCCGATTTCCGTCCACTTTTCAGGTTAATTCAAACCACGGGGTATCGACTGGTATGATATGAAACCACAGGGGGCTTTTATGTATGATTGCTTAACCACAGGGGGCTTTTTTGTTGTTTACCCTAAAAAATTGTTGCTCAGTCGAGTCATTTGCTTTCTTATGCCCTCCGATTCCTTATTTAACACGATTTGCTTTGATTTTATTTAGCAGATCATCGACTCAAGCCCTGGATTTTGTCCAAGACATTTTTTGTTTTCATTTTGGATTTTTGGGTGTGTATTTATCGCAGACTTGTTTCGTTTACTTTTTAATTGGAAAAGGCGCCAGAATGGAATTCCCTAAAATGCCCCTTTTGTATTGCACGATTATGAACCTAATGGAAATTATACGGTGGCGCCGCTGCAAAGATCCTTGATTGGAACCGATATATAGGTTTAGGGATCCAATTGGCTAGAAATAATATATAGGGACTAAATTGACGGAAAAAAAAAGTTTAGGGACTAAATTGGCGATTTTCCCAAATTTTAAACTACACATTTCAAAATATCTCAAAACACACAAAAAAATTCCCTTCAATTATTTCTTCTTCTTTTTTCCCTACCTTAATCCATCACCATCTCCGCCGGCGGCGCCAGCACCAACGCCTTTTTTTCTTTCTTTCCCCTTTCCCCTTCCTCCTCCTCTCTTCCTCTCTCCTCTCCTCTTCCTCCTCTCTCCCCCGCCGATTGCTTCCCCCTCCCTTCTCCTAATACTTTGTACATCATTTTGAAGAATTATTACGAAATTGTCCCTGCCCCTATCTAGTATCCATGATCAGAGCAATTGTTAAGAAGCCCAATCTTGTGGACAGTACTTGTTCAAGTAGAAGTATTATTCATCACGATCATATTGCTTAAAAACAAAAAGAACAGACAGTTAATACTCTGCCTTAGTTTATTATGCCGAGGATCCTACTACTTATTCACCTTTGTTCCATCCGCGTGCTTGATGCATATAACTACGACAAAGGATAAGATTTAGAAGGGAGGTTGCTAGTAGTTTCAACTTTTATGGGCATTGCGAAAGCAATAGTGCAATACTAAGAAGAAGAGTGGAACCCTTTATATGAAAACCCTCCTTTTAAGAAACTTCCTGTATAATCATCTTTTCTGCGGCTTTCAAAGGAATATGCAACAACTGGGCTTCTAACTTGATGCACCCCATCATCCCATACCAAAGACCCCGAAGTTATATTCTTGGTAATATGTGCTTTAACTGTCACAATAAATGACTGCTTCTGCCCTGCAGATTCAAAGGTAAGAATAGTGGGATTCACTTGAACGCTTAGTTGAGGTGGAGCAGTAATAGTTGCCTTGTAAGTCGATCCTACATTAGCAGCATTTGTGACCATTTTGTGAAAAACCCGAGTAACATGTCTAGAAGGAGCAGAAAGAGTGAACGAAGGGTAATTCAGATCCCAGACTGATGAATTATTGTCTTGGCTGCAAGAAATACTGTTATCACCAGTGATGAGTCGCAAAAATGTGATGTTGTAAGCTTGACCACACAAGAAACTAACAAAATCTTTCTTTTCTATGTCGTATACTAAACCGGGAGTGATAGCTTTCAGGGGATTTATTTGACCAGATCCATAAGCAAATTCAGCATCAATATCCTTTCTCTGCACTTATAATTTTTGCTGTATAGCACAAAAACAATGTCATATATATCCAGCAGTATGGATAGATGGCATACTAGTAAAAGCATATTCTAACCCAATACTTACATTGGGATATCAATGGATGTAGTGCTTGTCATTTGCCAGTGGCACTTTATTTTCATGCTAATGCAAAATATGTAGCTTCCAACTTAACAAAATTGGGAATATTCGAACACAAAATTTAGCTTTCGCCTTAGCACTCGTATTGTTGATTTACTTTTTACTTAGAAAAGGAATAAACAACAACCAAAAATATCTTTATGTTTCTTTATCATGCTTTTATCAATAGTTAATTATCATCATTCTTGTCTTTTCTGTACTAGAAAAATTTTGCTTGGAAGAGTAACAGTACAATACAATTGTAGTTAATCAAATTTTTAAGGATACTTCAGTATTAAAAAATAAGATTGGTGGAAACTTTTCAAAAAATCTTCCATGTTCTAGTAATTGATTTGAACAGTTAAACCATCAATTTTTTTTTAATCTTTACTGAGATCTTGAGCTAATAATACAATACCAGTTGTCATGAGTGCAGATTTGGTAGCAGAAGGGGACCAGGTAGGATTAAAAGATTTGACATAAGCTGCTGCTCCAGTAGCATGAGGACAGGACATGGATGTCCCTGAAATTATATTGTATGGAGCTACTCTTTTATCTCCTGTGTAACTTGTTACTATGGTTGCCTCTGACCATGCTGCTAAAATTTCCAGTCCAGGTGCACTCAGGTCAGACTGCATAAGGAGACATAATTCACACGATACATGTAAACCGGAAAGTGCACTATTTTTAATTGCACAATAGCAAAAATAGTTCATTTGTAAAATTACCTTAAGAATGTCCATAGTAATCGGATTTGGTCCCCTTGATGAAAACGAAACAATAGACGGAGCAGCTTTGTCTATAATTTCAATACTCTTGTCAATTGTCGCAGTGGGATTACTGTAAAATTAGTATGTACTTCATATTAGCATCCAATTTATGAGTCAAACTCTGGACTTATTGATTCAGAGGTGAAGTGACTTATCAACTACACTGTACCTTGTGGAATTAATGTAACTAAGAATTTGATTGCCATCTCTGTTGTACAGAAGAGATGCAGGTAAAGAGCAAGTGTCTCCGTAAACTAAAGGTCCCTTATCAGGCATCACAATACCAATTGCACCCGCATCAGTTGCTCTCGACCAGCTATTCAGATGATAGGTGAACACAATTTTTCCAGTAACCTGATTAGTGTCGTCCAATGATCCTATCATGCAGTACGTGCTTTGATTCATGCATCACAATAATTAAACTTGGCAGCATATAGTACACGGATAAATTCCATATGAAAATTATCAGTCTAGATTTTGTGCCTCACCAAGATTCATTTCCATCAGGGTTAATCACATTTTATCCCTTTAAAGAATACCCCATTTCTCAATTTATCCCCTAACCTTTAATTTTGCTCACTTAACCCCCTTTAGGACAAAATTGCCCTTGCATTATTTTGACTTTTCATTTACCTTATTTTCCTTTCTTTTATTTCTTTTTCTCTTTCTTCTTTATTTAATTCTTCCTCTTTCCCACAAAAATCTTCACCTTAATGATTGAAATTAAAAAAGAGGAATTGCAGAGATCTATCCTCTCTTTAAATGATTAAAAAAATATTCAAATCACTTTCCTAAAATACAATTTTTTTAGCCTTTCAATTCTTTTAATTTTGGGTTTTCCTCTTTCCTTTCTAGTTTCTCATTTTATTCCCAAGAAAATATCTTAAGATGAAATTGTGACCTGATTAATAATCATCAATTGAAATTTGTGACACGTGGCATCATACAAAAAATCAAAATTAGTTTTTGATGCCTTTTAAACCTTCACCCAGAAATATGCAATTACAAATTCAAAACAAAAATTTTCGTTGAAATGGAATTTCTATTGGGAAGGATGAAAGAGAGAAGAAAGAGAAAAAGAAATAAAAGAAAGGAAAACAATTTCATCTTATGATATTTTCTTGAGAATAAAATAAGAAACTAGAAAGGAAAGAGGAAAATCCAAAATTAAAAGAATTGAATGGCTAAAAAAATTGTATTTTAGGAAAGTGATTTGAATATTTTTTTAATCATTTAAGGAGAGGATAGATCTTTGCAATTCCTCTTTTTTAATTTCAATCATTAAGGTGAAGATTTTTGTGGGAAAGAGGAAGAATTAAATAAAGAAGAAAGAGAAAAAGAAATAAAAGAAAGGAAAACAAGGTAAATGAAAAGTCAAAATAATGCAAGGGCAATTTTGTCCTAAAGGGGGTTAAGTGAGCAAAATTAAAGGTTAAGGGATAAACTGAGAAATTGGGTATTCTTTAAGGGGATAAAATGTGATTAACCCTTTCCATCATGACCAGCTGCTAGGCCATCCACACTATAAACTAATGGGTATAATGTCCCATTGAGGTCGAAAGTATTAATAGAGAATCCCTGTTTGCCAATAGATGGAACATCATTCAATTTATTCCAAATATACACTGCATATTTCATGTCAAAAACAGCCCTTTTAGGAAATGATCAGAAAGTTAATATCCAAATTGTAGAAATATTAAACCAAGTATCAATAATTAATGGCCATGTGTCTTTGTTTTATTGGTTAACTAGATAGTTGCATTGTGAGTTGGTAAAGTTGGCCACATTAGATTAGGCCCATAGTACTAGTATTAGAAGTCAGCTAGCAAGAGACCTAGTACTATGTAGCCTCTCGTCCGTCCTCTTTAAGGGATGGCTTTGTTGTTTTGTTTTCTTGCCTGAGTTTCGTTTGATTAATAGAAAACTTCATTTGCCTCAATATCGTTCTTTATTTGATTGTTCCTGTGGGTTGATGATTTATTATTTGTTTGGGTCCTACAAAGTGGTATTAGAGCTACGGTAGATTGAAATATAGCAAACCCTAACCCCAATATTATTTGTTCTGTTTAAAAACTCAAAACAAAGGCGGAGTTTAATTTTTGCCAAAAACAAATTGTAACACATCTTAAGGCATGTAAATTACATCGATATATTGAATATGCACTTGTCCAAAATGCTAGTGAGGATGATAAGGCGAAAGACAACTTGGCTTTGTCACAAATTCATCAGACAATTAATATGTCAGTTTTTGAAAAAATTGCTACGGCTGATACGATAAAGGAGGCTTGAGATATATTGGAGAAAACATACAAATGGATTGACAGGATTCAACAAAATAATTTGATGATGTTGAAGAGGAAATTTGAACTTGTGGTGATGGAGACGTCAAAATCTATTGAGTCATTTTTTGCATTTGTCAAATGTTAAAAATGAGATGAAATTCAATCAGTATAATCTTCCTGATAGAACATTTGTTGAGAAAGTTCTCAATAGCCTACCCATGAAATTTGATCATATGGTAGTTGTAATTCAGGAAATGAAAGATTTGGAGGATTTGAGTATTAAAGATTTGCATGGGTCGAATTAATGAAAAATTGGAGGATACCCCGGGGAAGGATATAGTAGAGAAGGCGTTGTAGGTGCAGTTGAATTTGAGAGGCAATAATAAATTATTGTTAGGAAGCAAGGCGAATCCAATCAAAGGAGCAGAGGTGGTTACAATAAAAAAAAGTGATTTTTGGTAATAATAATAGAGGTCGATAAGCTACATCAAATCCTGGACGAGGTAGAGGTAATAATTTCAATTTTAGAGGTAGTCCTGGTAGAGGCAGGGATGGTAATTTTAGCATAGGAAATAATTTTCAGAATAATTTTGGACAGAGAGTTCAATGTTATAATTGTGAAAAATTGTGCCATAGACAATTTGAATGTAGATTCGGAGAGAATGTAGACAGAAATTTTTAGGGTAATGTTATTGACAATCAGGTACAGGATAATAATAAAAAATATGATATTTTATTATTAGCCTATAATGTTGTTGATGTGGTTGATAAAAATAAATGATACTTGGATACGGGTTATAGTAACCAAATGTCTGGCAAGAAGGAATTATTTGTTGAGTTTGATGAATTTGTCCGTGGTGAAGTTAAATTTAGGAATAACATTGTTTTACCAGTGATTGGTAAGGAAAAAATTCCTATTAGTCTGAAAAATGGGTCTACTGATTTTATTTTTGATGTTTTCTATGTTCTTGGGTTGCATCAAAATTTGTTGAGTATGGGCCAGTTGTCTGAGAAAAAAATATGATATTCATATCAGTAATGGTATTTGTACTATTTTTTGATAAAAATATTGAAATGATTGCCAGTATATCAATGACTTCAAATTACCTATTTCCACTGAATTTGAATAGTGCCAATTTTTCTTGTTTGAGTACAATGATAGATGACAGTAATTGGTTGTGGCATATGCGATTTGGTCATTTAAATTTTGACAGTTTAAAATTTTTGGCCAATAAAAGAATGATTGATGGATTGCCTAATACGAGAAATCCTGGTAGAGTTTGTGATATGTGCGTTTTGGAAAAACAACATAGGGATACCTTTCAGACTGCCAAATCATGGAGGGCCAGAAGACCATTAGAAATTATTCATTCAGATTTATGCACTGTGAAAGTTCCTTCTAATGGTGGTTGCAGGTATTTATTACCTTTATTGATGATTTTAGTCGAAAAGTCTGGGTGTATTTTTTGAAACAAAAATATGATGCCTATGACACTTTTAAAATTTTTAAAACTTTTGTTGAGAGGCAAAGTGGGTGTCAGATTAAAATTTTGAGAATAGATAGGGTTCAGGAATATTTGATGTGTAATGATTTTCTTGAGAAAAATGGGATACACCATCAGTTGAGTACCAGGTACACTCTGTAACAAAATGGAGTGACAGAGAGGAAGCATAAGACAGTTATGGATATAGTGAGATGTATATTGAAGGTAAAAAAATATACCAAAATCTTTTTGGATAGAGGCAGTTTCTTGTGCAATTTATCTGTTAAATAAGTGTCCCACTAGAAGTGTTTTCGGAAAAACTCTTGAAGAAGTTTGGAGTGGTAGAAGACTATTTGTTGGTCATCTCAAAGTTTTTGGGTATATTGCCTATTCTCATATTCCTGATCAATTAAAAAAGAAACTTGATGATAAGGGAGAGAAGTGTGTATTTATTGGTTATAGTGAAGTCTCTCGAGTTTACAAATTGTATAATCCTGTGACAAAAAAAGTGATAGTAAGTAGAGATGTGACTTTTGACGAAAGAGGTGTTTGGGATTGGTCTATTGAAAATCTTGAGACAGCAAAGGTGACTCTAAATTATCAACAAGAGGAGGGTAATTATGATATTCAGCCATCAGTAGTTGCTTAGGGTCCACAAACTGATTTAACTGGACGTCCCCATCATCAGCGATAGATGCTAGCTCGTTTGCAGGATTATGTTATTACACCAGATGATATTCCTTCTGATGAAAATATTGTTAATTTTGCTTCGTTTGCAGATTGTGACCCAGTTGTGTGTGAGAAAGCAGCCAGTAATGATCGTTGGGTGAAAGCAATGGAGAAAAAAATTCATGCAATAGAAAAGAATGACACATGAGAACTTACTTCTCTTCCAATTGATAAAAAGTCATTGGAGCAAAATAGGTGTACAAGACAAAATTTAAACCCAATGGAGAAGTTGATAGATACAAGGCGAGACTAGTGGTGAAAGGATACAAGTAGAAACCCGGGATTGACTATTTTGAAGTGTTTGAACTAGTTGCCAGGCTTGACACAGTTAGTATGATAATTTCTCTAACTACTCAAAATAACTAGAGAATTTATCAAATAGATGTCAAGTCAGCTTTCCTGAATGAAGTTTTTAATGAAAATGTGTATGTGGAGCAGTCAGTAGGATTTGTCAGAAGAAGTCAGGAAAATAAGGTGTATAGATTGAAGAGAGTCTGTTATGGATTGAAACAAATCCCAAAAGCGTGGTATATAAGAATTGATTCCTATTTTCTGACTCGTGATTTTCAGAGGTGTCCATATGAGCACACTTTATATATTAAATCTTCTGTTCGTGATGATATTCTTATTATGTGCTTATACGTAGATGATTTAATTTTTACAGGAAATAATTCAGAGATGATTGCAGAGTACAAGGAGATTATGATTAAACAGTTTGAGATGACAAATATAGGACTCGTGTCATTTTTTTTAAGAATTGAATTCTTTCAGTCTGACAATGAAATTTTTATATCTCAAAAGAAATATGAAGGTGACATTTTAAAGAAATTCAAGATGAATATAGCAAAGCCAATTATGACACCAGTTGAAGAAAACTTGAGGTTGAGGCGGTGGTGAATATGTGAATCTCACCTACTTTAAAAGTTTGGTAGGGAGTTTGAGATATTTGACGTCTACAAGGTCATATATCAATTTTGCTGTTGATCTGATTAGCAGGTTCATGAAAAATTCACATCAGTCACATTTGCAGACAGCCAAGAGGATTTTGATATATATTGGAGGTACTCGCAGTGATGGCATTTTTTATTCAAAAAATGATCCAGTTGAATTATTTGACTACACAGATAGTGATTTGGCAGGTGATATAATAGAGAGGAAAAGTACTTCAAATTATGCATTTTTTATTGGTTCTGGCATGTTTTCCTGGAGTTCGAAGAAGCAACAGGTGATTGCATTGTCGACAGCGGAGGCGAAATATATTGCAGCAGCTAACAGTGCTATTCAAGCTTTGTGGTTACGTCGCATATTTGGTGTTCTATGACACAAGCAAGTTGATCCTACGAAAACTTATTGTGACAGTAAGTCAGCAATTGAGTTGTCCAAGAATCCAGTGCTTCATGGACGTAACAAGCATATTGACATCAAATATCATTTCATACGTGAGTTGGTTCGAGAGAGGGAGATTGAAGTTAATTATTGTAGAACTGAAGAACAAGTAGCTGATATTTTTACCGAGACATTAGAGACAGAATCTTTTATTAAGTTGAAGAAAATGTTGGACATGTCCAAATTAGAGGAACTTGATTTAAGGGAAGCAATATAGAAATATTAAACCAAGCATCAATGATTAATGGGCATGTGTCTTTGTTTTATTAGTTAACTGGATAGTTGCATTGTCCGTCCTCTTTAAGGGGTGGCTTTGTTGTTTTGTATTCTTGTTTGAGTTTCGATAAAAAAAAATTTCCTTTTTCTCAATATCGTTCTTTATTTGATTGTTCCTGTGGGTTGATGATTTATTATTTGTTTGGGTCCTACACAAATTGGATTGTCTCCGTACCACACCACATAGACTTCTTTGTTTCCCAGGTGCACCTTTGTGACAAATTTCCTGTCTATTGTACTTGCAGCAACTGTGAGAGCCCAAGGTGAGTAATTATTGAGTAATCCTGCAGTACCATTTCCCCAGTTGCCGGCTGAGGCTGATATGAGTAATGCTCCAATGGCTATAGAATCATTAAAGTAATCAATGTAAAAAGAGCTTCCAATTGATATCGATATCAACATCATCGGCTATTGCATCAAACGCTGCAAGAATATCAGCATCCCAACAACCAGCAGTCCAACACACCTTGTAAACTGCTATCTGGCAGAAAGGACTCCTCCTCTAGCTGTCCCCAATCCCAAGCCATACAAGCTTGCCCCGCTTACTACACGTCCTGCTGCAGTCGATGCAGTATGGGATCCATGACCTTCGGAATCTCTGGGTGAGGGAATATCTCCATCATCTAATGGCCTTCGACCTATATGATAGTGTTTTGCTCCAATTATTTTGCTGCAAACAAGAGAGTATTAAACATGGGATTCAACATAATAGTTCTGGATTCTAAGCGCACCTTTACTTGGGCAATTATCAGTGCAATCTAGATTGGGAAATAATATCCACGAGAGCGCTTAGTTCTCTTACGTTGTGTGCACCATAAGCATATTCCTAGCAAGTAGGATTAGAATTTTCCATCTAGATCACCTAAGAAAAGACACAGGAAATAGTACACATTTACTTGTAACAAGTGAAGTTTTCTGAGCTTTCACAGGTGCCCTTCCATCTGCTTGGAGGCGGACCATATCCTGAGTCATTGAACCTTTTAGATTCTGGCCAAATTCCACTGTCCAGCATTCCTATGATAATATCGCTTTCAAGAGTTTTTCTACTAGCATCCTGGGGAAAGCCCACGAAATCCCACGACCTTGTCGTGTGAAGCTGTTTTTTACCATTCGGAAACACAGAGACTAGAGACTACACCTTCCATGTCTGAAAAATGTGTCAATGAAGTAAGAAAACAGAAAAGCCACAAAACATGAGTTTTATCAACTTTGTTTGATTTAGCATATGTTTTTCATCCACTAGTTAGCCTCTCTTTCTCTTCTTTGGTCAGCTTTGCCACAAAACCATTGAAGCTTCGTCTGTAACTGTAGAGTAGGGAATCTGATGCCCTACTGCTTTAGTATTCGTTGCATGTAACAAAAGAAGTTAGCTATAATCCAGAAAAATGTTTGTTCCTGGGGAAAAATATGTAAGTTCTGTAAAAGAAATCAGGGTTAAACCTGCCCACGGCTTTTTGCAGAATACTCTTGTGAAGAGATGTCACACACAGACCTTCCTTTGGACGATCCCCCATGTACACAATATATTCCTGATAAAAGTTACATAATTAATCAGTTTTTTTTCTTGTTTGGTTAGTTTAGACTGTTTAGTTCTGCTCATTTTTATATTATATATCAAACCATATAAAAAAAAGATGAAGAAGAAGAAGAAATCCAACATTGTGTGATATATGATAGTGAGCAACGATAATCCAAAACCAAGAAACAGCGTGGGACAAAAAATTAAGTATGCCTTATGATTGCCATCAGGTTCTTCTTCCATGCATCTGAAGAACAAACGAAATGCTGCAGCGAGAATAAAAGGCCATGCTCTTGAGATTGGATTGGATTTGGCCATAAAAGTTATCTTATGGTTTTTGTGTATACAAGTGAGTTCGGTGGTATTTAAGCGAGACTAGTAGTCTAGCAATCAACCGATAAGAGGCTGGCTAGCTTTCCCTTAGATTCAATGGTTGGTACACAGCGTAAAAGCAATTTTCATTGCTTTATATAGCCATTTGAGACCCTTAATTATTGCACGAACAATCAGCTTTTTTCTCCTCAATAATTCAACGAGAAACATGTTTCATTTATACCATATATGTCGCAGCTGACATTGTCCCTGTTTTTTTTTGAATTGCTGCCTAATGTAGCTTCAGTTAAACACTTGATGTTATCATTTCCACATTTTCATTGACAGACATTGCCATCGAAGTGAGCTCGACCAGCACGTATTTGTAAGGTCGAAGACTGGACCAAGAAGCACAGATAAATTGCTTCATCCGGACCAGAAATGGAAGTGGGAAAAGTTTGCCGGAGGGGAAATGGAAAGCCAAGTTTGGGGAGGAATAATGGTGATTAAACAAAATCGAATGCATGTGTTATAGACATGTTAACGCCTTACGAGTTACGAGTAGGGTCTACGTTTTTCATTCAGATCCAAACCATTAAATTTAGTTAAATTCAGACTTAGACTTAGATCTTTATAGGTTTAAAAAAATAAGTCCAGACCCAGACACTCATAGATTTGGGTATCTAATGAGTATTTGTTATATTTTTTAAACATACCAAAGTAAAAATATATTAAAAATAATAGAGTTCAAAAATAATATAAATATCACCTAATTTTCATTTTCAAATAATAAAATTAATATTCAAGAAGTTGAATGCAATATTATGAATACAAAAAAAGAACTATTATTGACTACTTCTATTTATTATCAAAACTTGACGTCCAATCTTTCATTTGTTTACTTTTACTTTTTCTCCTTTTCCTAAAAAAATTTATATTAATTACAATGACAATTATGATTAGTTTGGGGGAAAAAATCATGAAATCTTACCATATTCAATCAAACAACTATAAAATATTAGATTATTTTATCAATTTACTAATATATATATTATTTAATTATATATACATGAGTTTGCATAAGATCTGGTATGAATCTGAATTTTTGTATGAATTATAAAAAATCAGACCGTACACAGGCCTCAAATTCTCTTATAGAATCTAAGTCTGAATAGGGCTTGAAAACTCTACTCAAGTATATTGAATCCAGATTGAATTTGGTTAAAATCCAACCCATTGACATGCCTAATGTATTCATACCATCATATGTTCAATTGCATTGGCTCGTTTAGGTTAAAGTGTCGTATGTTCAATTGCACTGGCTCGTTTAGGTTAAAGGGTCGAAGAATGGATGATTAAAAATTTGAAGGGACACATTTTTTGTAAATGAAACAACTAAAATCTGAGGACGCTACAGCAACCTTCAATCGTTTTCTGTTCATTGCAAGCTGGGCATTCATTTGAAACCTCAAAGACTGAGGACCAGGTTCAGTCTATTGTATTTCAGTTTGACACAAAATGTACCTAAAATGCAAGTCGGATCTCAAGCATGCAAAATATCCTCAGAATCAGAGCGGTATTTACGAGCTTGGCTCAATTTGATACACTGCGGATCTAGCATTGCCCCAAGAAAAAAAAAAAAAGAATTCCCAAAAAAAAAAAGAGTGATGTAGAAAAAGTACCAGCAGCATGCAGAATTTACAAAAAAGAATTGCCAAAAAAAAAATCGTAAAAGAATTAGAAGTTGAAGTTAGCTATACACGAGGGATTTTAATCATTCCGCTAGCCAGAGCTGATGGAAGACCAAGAGTTTCAGTTCCAAATGTGCCTTCTGTTGACTCTAGCGCTCGAGAAGTTTGCAAAGCCATCTCGGAGTGAAGCTGCAAGCATGTCATGGCCAGCTGAAAAATAGATAAAACAGAGGCTGAATGATTTGAAAATCTCCCACGAGAGCATATACAGCAGCAATTGAAGGAAAACACTTTTCAAGCTTTTCCCACGGATTAAAACTTAACAAGATGCAGTATATCTCAGTTTGACTTTCAAAGAACAAAATACAACGACACGACGAATAACAACTTAGCCTAGTTGTGCCTACCATGCATAACATGGAAAGGAATGAAGCAAACCATAAAATGGTAGAAGATTCACACATCTCACTGCCCAACATATAAGTAAAGCATCTGGCAAAGATTCTATTAGTCTTAACAATATTTACTTTGTTTTCTTCCATTCTTTTACGTGGGTTGTAATCTGCTAAGAATTAAGGAGTTTTAAGCCTGATGGACGGTCTGATGGCAAGGAAAAATATTTCTTATAAGAAGGGGGTGGGGCTGGTTACCACATCTTTTCATGAGTGTATCTTACTATTTTTTTTTACTTAAACATGAGCACCAATTTAAGCATACAAAAAATAACTATGACCAATCTTTGTCATTCTCTAAATACAAAGAAATGCTAACCATCTGCAAAATGTGTGCAGGGGTATCTACCACACTATAGCAATGCAAGGCAATGTACTACCAACCCTACCCCGAAGTCTATACATCATCAACACCAATGCTAACTATCTGCAAAAATTCTGGTTCAATACTATGCGGCTTTGGTTACAAGAATTCTCTTTAATTCTCTCTTTACAGCTGTCAATTGTAATATTATACATTTAAGATCTAATTTCAAACTGACACATTCTTTTCAAGAGTATATATTTTGTCTGCTAGCTGTTTCTCACTTTAGATGCAGCGAATACCCTGAGCCTTATACCACCAGCTACTTTACTATGACAATATAGAGACGTTTCCTAAGATATCACTAAGTCAGAAATCTAATCTAAAAGGTCCTCATAAATAATAAAGAAGTCTAAATCCTGTTTCATGTGACTATCTGGAGCTGATATTGGTGGACAAGCATTTGCGTGTTTAAAGAAAGCTAGCACAAACAGTCATCACCTTAAGAATTTTGCTTACCATGTAACACTCTCTGTCTGTGTCTGATTCAGCTATATCATGAGCCCATGTGCGAATCCATTCGAGTCCTCTAGGAATTTCAGTATTTCCAGCCATTAAAGCTGATGCAACATGAGTGGGATGGATGGCCACCAATATACATGAAGCCGCAAAAAGTACAGATCTTCTGACGTATGGTTCAATATGATGAGATATCTCCCTGTGTAATATAAAGAACATGATTGTCAGGTTAAAAGCATCCTCTCTTCACATAGAACAATATTTGTTTCCTTCTTCTGTATTTTCAACTAGAATGTGATAGGAATGATGCTCATCAATAGCACAACTGAGTACTATAATATAGAGCAGTAAAACAACACATAGAGATCTACTACCAGGTGACGTATATCTACCCAGGCCATGAGTATATATGACATCCTCCTAACTTGCATTGTCTGGTTCAATATTACAACCAACAACGATCACAATTAAAAGCTACACGTCATTTTGGAATGTTCTTTACCTGACTCTTAACATATCCAGAAGAGGGGATGCCAAAACAGATGCTTCTGGATGCATGGCTGCAGATTTTATACAAACTCCAAGCATGAATATTAGTTTACCCAGGACAATAAAATCCCTACCAAGTAAATCAACACCATGCCTTTTCTTATCAAATCCTAACATGGCTGGCAGCATAAATGCTGCTGCATACTGGGGGAACTGATTCTGTGACTGTTCTAACTGGTTTTCATTTACAGATGACTGAAGGCTCCATCGACGTGTTTTTCCTCTCTGGATCTGACCCGGTCTAGGAGGAAGTTCTCTCTCATATGAATATGACCAATTCAATAGAGTTCCAGGTGTTGATATTTCCTTCCAAGAACTCGCTCCTGGAGGACCAATGTTTCTTGGGATGAACCATGGCTTATCTGAGACGGATGATATGAGGTTCCTTGGCTGATATTCTGGTTTTAAAAATTTCATACTCGCTAGCTCTTGTGCTGCACCAGTCATTACATCAAGAATCATAATTCGTTGGCTGACATCTACTGTAGCTGAGTATAGCAAGGTGTGTAGAGCCTCAAGAGATTCGAGTGGACAGGTCACAATCAGTGCAACTAATGCTTTTTGCCTCTTCTCTTCAGCTGATTCTTCTTCTCCTTCGACTGTGAAATCAGAACAACGAACCTGAACCAGAGTTCTAGCCAGGTCACTAGCTACATATTTAAGTTCATCAGGTGATGCTCGAACAAGCTTCTCAGCAACATTAAGTGCTCCTTCGACCTGCAGAGAAAAGATACATAATTATAGCTCCAGAATGTCTATGGTACAACCTTCAGGTAAGGCTTCCAATAGGTAGAATTATTAACTTCATATAACAGGTATTCATAATTTGCTGAATTGAAGATGTTGTCATTGGGAGAGAAAGGACTGATAGGATAACCTCCTGTAAAGTAGTTTGGATTCTGCATAAGAAACTGCAACACACTGAAAAAAATAAGAAATCTATAGCTAGAAGCTTTACTTTGAAGCTCAAAAAAACTATAATTTACATAGTATATTGCGAAATCAGCAGTGTCTTTATAACATAATTGTGCTATCAACAATGACTATAGCAATTTTAAACATATGCAAAAGTACATTAAAGGAGGCACCAAAATTGAAGCTATACATGACAAAGGATTTTAGAATGAAAACCAGATTTCTTCCTCGCCTTACAACATTAGCAAATTTAGAGGGTTCTTTTATTTAAACTTTGTCAAAGTAGAAGAAACTCACCCCATCAACATCATCAGATTTCCTTAATGCCCCAACCACATCAACCAACTGCGAGAATTTTCTTTTCAAATCCGCATCATCATCTGTTAAATCATATGGCTCTAAAGATGTGTCGCTCAAGGAATCAGAATCCTCACTTCCAAAATCATCACCCTCTCCATCAGAGATTAACTCGCCATTTAATGCAGCTGGATCAATAACCTCATCCGGATCAACTAATTTAAATTCCAACAGCTTCTGTTTCCTGCCTTTGACTTTCTTTCCCATATCAGCATCATCGACACCGTTGGCTTCCTTTGCCATGTCTAAACCTTTAACTTTGTCAGCTTCTTCATCCTTGTGATGTGATTTAGCCACTGAACTTCTATCTGACATTGTTGGCTTAAACTCCCAATCAATGGTCTCATCATGGCAGTTATCGTCCAGATATAAAGGATTTTGGGGGTCAACAACTTTAGAAAATACTAAAGCAACGCTACTGGCCATTTTGCGGACCAAATGATCAGGGCTTTCCAGCCTACCTGTCACCAATCATTGAGAGATAAG
The DNA here is from genome assembly GCF_003713205.1 of Coffea eugenioides. Classification (NCBI taxonomy): domain Eukaryota; kingdom Viridiplantae; phylum Streptophyta; class Magnoliopsida; order Gentianales; family Rubiaceae; genus Coffea; species Coffea eugenioides. The sequence goes on along the minus strand of NC_040038.1, from coordinate 10,739,398 downwards.
AGCCAGCGAACAAGATAATTTCAATAACTAGCAAAAGGAGGAAAGATTACAGCTAACTCCTTGAAGAATTGAGTGGATAGCATCCTTTGTTGCATCTAAATCTTCCTTTGACATCTTCTCCAGGCAGAGGCCCAAAGCTGCAGTTACATCTGAAAACATTAAGGAGTCACAGGATGAAAAAAATTAAAAATAATAGCCCAAAAGATTGGAATAAAAGAACGTCAACTAATTACAACCGAAGAAAGAATAGAATAGCAAAAGTCCATGCTGAACAAGATTTTTTTTTCCATCCTTCTTAACGGCAGGAACATACTGATCCCCCCAGAGGCAAAAGCATTCCATAACCACATATATTAATGACAAGCAAGCAATTTTGACTGGCAAGTACAGATACTAAGACCAAGTATTTCATTGGACCTCTTCCCCACATAATGGATATCAAAAGAAGATATTGCACCCCGTTTCAAATGAGAAAACAATAAGAAAGGATACAAGCTTGTTGCTCAAGCCTAGATGATTGCACAAACTCTCGTTTGGACCACACTGAAACAAGACGCTGCATTGTCTCCACTAGGCGATGAGCATGATAAGCTTTTGTCAGCAAAGTATTATCAGGGGAACATTCAAGAATAGCAAAGTGAAGAATCCATCTCAGGCAACAGATAGGAAATACTTTCCAGAGCAAAAATTTGTCAACAAACATAGACCTGAAAAAGGAGGGAATTTAGTAAATTGTCACTGTTACCAGAGATGCTTCCACATTTATGTAATTTGTAAAGATACAGAATTGCCCTAAAGAATATACATTGTATCCTTGATATATATATATATATATATTTCATGTGACATGTCTTAAAGGAAGAATCAGAAAATAAATTCACAAAAACTTTTCCATGAAAGCATCTCACATTTTTGTTCCCACTAAGTTTACTAATACTGATTTAGCCATTTGAAACATCCCAATTCATTCTCATTGCAAACAAATTGACTATCACTATCTAGAAAAATCTTTAAAGGCTGGAGAAAAGGAGATGGATAAACCTAATCAAAGGTTGGTTCTCATAACTACGATGAAACAGGATCCACAAAATCCAGTAAGCTTCAATATCATTTGTATTTTGAGCTGCTAGTTGATGCAAGAGCTGCTCAGACAATCTTTCCACAGCATAAGAATCTTTAATCTCCTCTATCACTCTTGACCAAAATCTTAGACCAGGTTTTAACTCAAATGTCTTGTTAACAGACACATTAGCAGTTCCAGACAAAAAATTGCGAGCTTGACAGAGGACTCGGGGGATCAGTTCACTTAGCAGCACATCTGTGAAAAGTAAAGATTCACACCTGAGGCTTATTTTGGTGTAGCAGAGTATTATAAAGTCAGGAGGGGGAAATATCTAGCACTCCATATTTTGAAAAAATTTTACCAGCTGATCCTCTCCGACAAATTCGAGCAACTATTTCTCCAATAAAGACAATTGTATCATGTGTATAAATTTTATTGCAGCTGTCCACTCCATCAGGTAGATTCTTGTCCCATTCTTCTGCTCCAGAGAGGAGTTGGGTAGTAATACTCTTGAAAAACAAACTAAGATATCCAGGTAAGGAATACAGACAAGCAGAGGGACAAAGAGAATGAAAAGTAGCCACAGCTCATAATGATGCATGACCACAACTGATAGATCGAGAACATGAACAAAATCCAAGTTTAGTGGAGGAAAGCAAAACTACAGCAAAAAGATTCCTCTATGACCCATTTAGTTCTTAAGGCAAGAAGAGAAGAACTTGAGAACCAATTCAGTAAGCCAAATGGTAACCAACTACCAATAATAGACACCGTAAGCAACAATATGTGGTCAACTACTTATCTTTGGATCTATGGTGAGTAATCAGAGTAACTTGGCATACTGAACAGGCACTGAAGTTTTACTCACGGATGAAATTGTTTACTATTCCTCTAGTTACAAGGGCACAAATTAGATAAACTCATGAAAAACAGACAGTACCAATACTTAAAGTAATAAGGATACTGTGATGAAAGAGCACTACAGATTCCTGGTCGAGCCTTGTCAGGAATAGAAGTAACAAGTTGTGCCAACATGGAAATAGCCTGCTTGAGCTTGTCACCAGTAAGCTCCTCACTTTCGCATTGAAAATTAAATTCTTTAATCATTTGAAAAGCACCATCATTTTCAACCAAGCAAAGTACAAGTAATCTGCCATAAATGTCAAGGAGCAATAGGTTCAGCTACTATCTCCTCATACTGGCACATCCAGGAAAAACAAGAATTATAGCATGACAGAGATCTTTGTAACTCTCGTAGCATATGGTAGAGACACTCAGAGACAAGCAGCATAGCTACTTGAGTACATATACATGAATGTTTACATGTGAGTGAGTCGGCCTATGAATATATGCACGGGTCAAAACTACAAAATAATTAATGGTCTTCACATGAAATGTTCAAAAAGACTTTAGTAAAATTCCATAATTGGCACATGAACAATAACTTGAGTACATCTCTTGACTTTGTCCGCTTTTACTTTGAGTTAGGCAGTTATTGATTCTCCTAGTCTTCATACCTTTTCTCCCATGCCTTTCCATCTATTGGAAAGCTGTAGGAAGTTATCCTTTTCCCAAAGAGAGCAAATCAAACTACTTTCTTCCTAAATCAGATCTCATTAAAACTAGTCTAATAAATAGTAATATTTGTAACATCAATCTACTAATAGTTGGGGATGCATCTTTCTCACCAATTTTACTCATTATTATTTTTGTAAAGTGCTTCTAGACTTGTGTTTGTTTTTCTTCATTCTCTTCACTCATTTCTCTTGCTGATTTGGTGTATGAAGGAAACCAAAATTTGAACACAGGACATAATTGCAACAAAAGATGTCAACTTTTATTGGGAGAATGAAACAGCTAAAATTAGATAAGAAACAACATCTCAACATGTAGACAGAAAGCAACTCAAATGGCAACAACTGTGTACACTTATAGACTACAGGAATGGCCCATGTATCCATATATACCCAGAGTATTATTTTAAAACATTTGATAGGCCTTGTGGCCCCTTTATTCATGAAACATAAACAGTCTAATAATAAATGCCTTCTTAATTATGTCCAACAGCACCACTAAGAATGGAAAAAGGAAATCAGCTAATCCTTCACGAAGTGACATAGTCAACAAATTGCATAAGAATCATAAGAATAACCAAACAGACCACACAGAAGGAAAATTGAATTCCCACAAACCATTACCTTTCAGCATTTGAATAGACAGCACTAGTGTCATAACTAGTGCTTCCTCTGTTCTGCAGACAAGGAACTATAGCTTGAACAACCTCAGTCATACGGCCCTTGACAAAAAACACATCGTATACATTTTTCCTTGCGGAAATGGGAAAACAAACCAGCCAATCAGAAGCAACATCTACACATAAACACCAATTGTCATCAGAAGTCATGCACAACAGTCACCTGTTAAACAGAAAGTAAAGAAATATAACCCAAAAGCGGATATATTCTCCTTCTTTTCTGCTTGGTTCGCAAAAGCAAAACAAGTATCCAAGGTACCTTAGAAGCTTAAGTTCACACATATACACGTAACATAGCACTATATTCTTTCTTTTTACTTTCTTAGTTTCCATTTTCACTAGGGAACATTTACTGGTACTTCTGTTAGCACCGGCAACCTTTTCTCTTTTCTCCTTTTTTTTTTTTGTTTGGTTATATAGAAATCAACATTAATATTGTCTCGAACAATAAGAATGCACAATCATTGAGGCTCTTCATCCATTTGTTCTCTTAATTATAGTAAAAAAACTGGATTCCGGTAGAAACTCACAACGAAAAACAAAAAAACAAAAATCCACACTTAAGCACGCATTAGTAAACTAAACCCAAAAAAAAAAAAATCAAACTTTCATTGTTTTGTTTGTACCATATAGTAAAACTCGAGCAAGAGCTGGAAATGCAGCTCCTTTGTAAAAAACCTTCCACCATTCTTTTCTCTGATTTTCACTTAGTGCCTCCACGCTGCGCACCTATAGTTCGAAATTAAAAAGAACCATTAAGATCCACAATTCTGTTCTACAATTATTTTGCATGCATAATAACAGATAAATAACTAAATTTTTGAAGTACCTCATCCCTGTATTTTTCACTGATGCTACCTAATAAACAGTTTCAAAAAAAATAAATCAGCCAAAAAAAAAGTAGTAGCAGGTATTAGTGAAATGGATTAAGAAACACTAAATTCACCTATGAAAGACAGAGTCTCGAGGGGGAAGAGAAGGGCGGCGAGAGAATAGACGGCGGAGATGACTTGGTCGACGTGTTTGGAGCCGTTGATTGAGGCGACGACGTTTCCCACCTTCTCCAATACGGCTTTCTCCTCCACTTCTCCCATTATTATTCTTCTTCTTCTTCTTCTTCTTCGAGCTCTTCTGTTTCTGTTTCTCCAATACAAATGAACGGTTTACACTGGAGGGTCGGGTTTATCCAGATTCATCAACCCGCCCAGTTACTAGTTTCTGTAATTTATTATGAATACTTGTAAACCCCCTAATATTAGCCTCGGTAACACTTTTTACCCCAAAATATTTCTGGACAGAAATACCTTAAAATATTTCAACGAGTCAAACTCCAGTAGTACCATACCCGAGCCGGAACTCGATCACTATTAGTGCTACTTGACCTTGAGCTCAAGTATAAATTTCAGCTCGAACTTGACTCGACATAATGGAAATTAAGTTCGAATTCAACTCGTTTGAGCTTGAATAAACTGCAAGCCTTATTTAGCTCGAGATTGAGTAAGTTTTTATTTTCTTGTTTTAATTTTTTACATTTTAGATTTATCAAATTACCATTTTGTCATCCGTCACTTTTTTTCACTGAACATTACTTCATGTGAATTTATTAAAATACGAACCAATAATAGTCATTCCATAATTAAAATATATAATACATAAATAAAATAAATACACGATTATTCTTGTCAATTACCCAAGTATTTACTACTAATGCTCAAACTCTACTCGTTCACTCATTACATAAAACAAGTAGCTCGAGTTCGAGGTTGAACTCAATCAAATCGAATTCGAGCCAAACTTTTGACCAAGCCGTTCATAAGCTACTCGCAAGCAACTTGGCTCGCCAACGCTCCTATTTTAGACATTATTTTGATGTTTCCCTCCCCTTTTAGAGTAGATTTTGGACATATTTTATATGGATAAAACTTTTCTACACTACCACTAATAGTGTATTTAGCGTATATTAACTTTGGTTAGAACATGTTGCACTGGGATTGACATGTCTAGTTAGAACATTTTGCAAGAGTTTTTTTGGTAGCAGGGAGTAATGGGATTTAAGGATCAGAAAGGGAGTAATGGGATTTAAGAATCAGAAAGGCGAGAGAGAGATTTGAATTTATGATAACTTCAAAAGAATTCTTTGACACTATATAGGCTTGCCCTTTTTGTGGATAATGGATGGTATGGTGCTGGAAAATGGAGCTTGAACTGATAAATAAAAGGACGGAGATAAAACCATTTCTGAAGTTGCCCAACAATTTGATTCTTTAAAAACAAATGTTGGTTGAATTCTGTAACTCGCTCAGCTATAGTTTTCACTATAGCGAACCGAATGACTGATTCTTAGCAGTTGATGATGGCAAATTCATTTCCATACTGATTCATCATCCCAAAATTGATTGCATACAAGCCACCATTTCATAACTGAGAACTCTATGGGCATCACCACACAAACATTCTATAAATGAATCTACCAAATCAAAAAAAAAATGTTGCGATTCTGTCTCACTGAAACAGGAGGTTCTACACTCTTCAGTATTTGTTGCTATCCCTGATGAACAAAAAAGAGTTTCGAAGACTAATAGAGCTGACACAGATTCATGAGATGGAAGAAAATAACAAGGAAGAATTTGTTCCCCCAAAGCCAAAAGAATTTGACATGGCCGCTTTGATAATCATCTCCTTTGAAGCAGTAAGAGGCATGAAGTCATTACTGAAAACTGGATCTGGTTCTGTTAGATTAAGTGTCAATGGAGCAATCCCCTGCCATGATATTTCCACACGAGAAAAGGAACACAAATATCAGTTCACAATAACCAAAGGACCTCAATCTGTGCCCAAGAAAGTTTTTCCAGTAGACCAGACTTGACTCAAATGAAGGGAATTTCCCATGAAAGGCATCCCAAATTTTGCGAAATAACAAAAGTAACTAGGTTGAGAGATGCTATTAATTTGCAGCATTAGCCTGCCCCATATGAGAAGCTTTCACCTATAGAAAGAAATTCCAGCAATTTAATTATATGCGGTAGCACCAGACTTGCATCCGCATAATCACATTCTATTACTGATATTGTGAAAAAGTTCACCAATATGTGTCCCAGGATTTGGTGAGCTCGTGCTAAATGCTTTTTGTGATTAAAGGTAAGAGGGTAATTAAGGAACTGTTGATTATGGTTTGAAGGACATTGGAAATCTTGACTGAACTTCCCTTACATGGTGTATAGCCAAAACAGTGAATATTGCTTCCACAGCTCCAGCTGCCCCAAGAAGATGGCCCATAGCTCCCTGATTCATGTTATTCGAACATTACACATTTAGGATTTTGCAGGCACGGAAGATAAAACATTGTAACACATTAATCATAATACAAATTTTCTACGCAGTGATGGGCAAAAGGGTTGTTGGATCATACAAGCTACTACAAGATCAATTACGAACCATTTCAATTGCTTTATTTTCCAAGACAAAGTCAAGCCAGTGAGTTTTATTTCCCTTTTTGGGACAACTGAAAATAAAACAAATTTAACAGACTCTATCCCTTTTCTGATCGAAGTACCATACTTTTCTTTTTTTGTGCCAGAAGTACCTTCCCACCTTTCAACTCTCCCCAAATTTCTATCCCAGTCCCAATGAGGTGAGAGATTTAAGATAACCTATAACTAACCCCACCCTTACCAGGCTTTGCAATTTCTCCCTCCCTCTCTTTCTAAAATTTGATAAAAGAGAATTCTTATCAGTTTCAAAATGTGACAAGTGGCATCAAAACAAGCAGAAAATATAAGTTGCAGTTGCCACAAACCCCAACCACAAAGGATAGTCCAATATCAACAATTTGGTAGATTAAGGGCTGGAAAAGTGGTTCCTGGTGCTGGAAATGAAGTTAACAGTGGATTTAAGTTCCCTATTCTTAGTTTTGAGCTTGTGAATTTGAGAACGGATTCCTTGGTGTCAATGGAGGGGTAGAGTTATTGGTGCTGTTTGGTGTTCGCAAGACCTTGGCTGAGGTTGATAAGGGCTTTGGAAATCTCTATTTACGGTGCTTAATAATGATTGTTGTCACAACTTTACAGAATGGAACAAACGTCTGAGTGTGAGAAGTACGGGAAGATGAAACATAATGCGGGAAAAGGGTGATGCATCTGGCTCTACTCTATGGACACATCACACGAGATATCATATAAAAGTAGGTTTAACTTGTTATTCATGAATTTCAAAAGGTGAGTTTCATCACCCAAACAGTAATTCCTAGTTAATCGGAGAAAACAAAAAAACTAAATGCTTTTTGCTCCCCACCCTCCTTTCTGAGCTCTAACAATTTGAACAAGAAAACAAAAGCAAGGTAGTGAAATGGGTGCTAAAATGTCAGTCAAAAAAAAATGTAAGATCAACAAATATAATTACAGAAATAGTTGTTCAACAGGATGACAATCTCTAAATCCTGTAATTCAACGTGAAGAAGAAGATCCACATAAAGTTCCTGAAAATTTTGGAACTCTTATCATTTTGACAATGCAATCTCCAAATGACGCTGATATACTAAATGTCCGAGAAAACCCAATAGTATGATATGCATATTACCTTTGTAGAAGACAAGGCCAAAGAACCAGATGTTGCATGTGTTGAAAATACAGACTTTATCGCATTCGCTTCGACAGCGTCACCTAAGTATTAAAGTAACATATGAGTGGAAATATTCAAAAAAAAAATAGTGCAGAAAATACTCAATACTTTCATGACAATTAGTAAGTTCTTAGTGAATGGTTCTGCAATTGGACAATTTACCCAAAGGTGTAGATGTAGCATGGGCATTAATGTAATCCACTTGGTTAGGATGGAGACCAGACTGCCAGTGTCAGAAAAGCAAACTGTTAGAAACCTTTTCAACAATACAGCAACACAAAAATTGTTTAAAGTTTCCCAAGATTCTTAACATCTGAATGCATAAGAACCAAAAGAGTAGGACTTAAAAGGGAGGTCAAGTCCATGCACACAAGTTCTAGGGAGTTCTTCTTATCCTTCAACAAGCAGCTTATATAATTACCTCCCACATCTTCCCCACACTCTCTTACAACCCCAAAAAGAAATCTTACAAAAACCAAATGCTTTTCACTCCCCACCTAAACCCTGGCAGAAGAAAGAACAGAATTTTAGAAACTTGCTTGTGCACCACTAAAATAGTATAGATACGTGAGAGGATAACCCAAAAAGTAACAGGTGGCAAAGCTCCAAAGAGGAATCACCTGAAATCTCGTTATGTTATCTTGTTATGTTGTCAGACAAGATTATGTTTTGTTATGCTTCTTGAAAGTGACCAACTATATGAACAAAGAGTGTTAAAGTAATTGGAAAAATCTATAGATATTTGTCCACTAGTCATGCTTATAAAACCTACAAGAAAACACGAAATGGACAATGATGACCTGCTCTAAAGCACGTGTCATGGCTAAAATGGCACCCCTTCCATCAGCATGTGGTTGTGTAATGTGATATGCATCACCTGAAGAAAGAAATATGTGCAGTTACAAGCTGAACAGAAGAATGAATAGAAGGATCAAGGGATAAGAAAATGTATGATTGCAGTACTATCGTAACAGCCAATCCAAAGCCCAAACCTGACATCCCATAACCACGGAGTTCTGCATAGATTTTAGCTCCTCGCCTCTGTGCATGTTCTAGTTCCTTAAGAAATTAAAAGAAGTCACTGCAATCAATGAAAGATTTCAAGAAAAGCATATTTAAGAAGCACAAAAAGTTGTTTAACAACTGAATCATACTTAATACTCTCTACCCTACTTCTATTCCTCTTACACAAACAAAGCCAGACCTCTCTGCTGAGAAGCACTAAGGTTTTGAGTGGATCTTGTCAGACTAAAAGATTAAATTTATCGAATTTAATTAATGATAGAAATTCAGATTCTATAAGCTTACTGCATGTGCAGTTGTCTTTCAAAGAATCCATAAAAAGGACTTTTCCTGAGATTTGTACATACTTATGCGAAGTTATCCGTTAAAAATTCATAATAGCGCTTTTCATGAGCTTTGTACATCCAAAAGTTACCTTTCTTTTATCTATTAATTTCCTCCCATTCTCTCACCTACCAATCAAAAGTAAAAAAAGGAATTACTAACAGACACACGCAATCATTTTGCATCTAATGCATGTGCTGCCATTTTCTCGATTGACATTTATCCTCAGAGTCCACTAGTATGTGTGAACTAGTGAAAAATGTGACTCAATATACATATTGTCATCAAATAAGCCACTAATTGCATGTAAAACATTACATAGACCAACCAAGAAAACCTCAAGACCAAGTAGAAATTGGATGCTACAACTTATTTTCTTAATTGGGATAATGATCTTCACATCTTATATTTCTGCAAAGGGAAGTTTGATTACTATATCTGTGACTAAACTCACCTCCAACACCATGATACCAGAACCTTCAGCTATCCTGTATTTTAATAATTGAAAAAGTTAAGAGAAGCTGAAAGAACTTGTGTTATGCAATCCAATATACTCAGGATAACAGACAAGTAACTTACACAAATCCATCACGGCCACAATCAAATGGTCTTGAAGCTTCTTCAGGGACAGAATTGTACTTTGTGGTCAATGCCCTCGATCTGCAAACAAAAAAGTAAGTAGCATTAATGCTAGTATTTTCCATGGCTTCATGCAGACTTTTCTTTCCGGGAAGGTGATACTTTTGCATTCTGAAAAAATTGGAAAAGTATCTTTTGATAAGATTCTTCTCCAGATGTTTAGTAAATGACAGGGTATTGCCTTGTGAAATGGAAAAAAACCAATTACTGTTTATTTTCCTATGTTTCAGCAGACAAGTTATGCAATATAGAAGAAAGAAAAGAAAGGATCTAATAGATAAGCCAGCAATAAAAAGTTATAATTTTTCAAAGCTTAAGGAGCAATGAGTTTCAATGATTATGACTGCAAAAATGAAATAGATAAATAATACAAGTGCTTAACATCAATCGTTAGCACATTGGCCATGAAAATCAAGCTCAAAATGTTTAGACACCTCTACACATTTTATTTCTCGCTCACTTACCTAATGTCAAAAGACATACAATTCCACCCATAAGACATTAAAAAACACTCCCTGCCAAAAGCCAACATATTCTGCTCCTCTTCGTGAATTTGCGACAAATATCTAGGATGTCAATCATATGTTTACCAGACAACAGTACAAACTGTCTATTAAAAAGCAATACAAGCCGACAAAGCTGAAGCATCACTAGAAACAGCTTAGATGCGGGTGCTTTAACTATCGTTAATAGTGAAACAATTCAAGTCTAATCCAAATAGAACAGAAAATTAATGATAGATGCATCTGAGTGAAATAGGTTAGCTAATTTTTCACTTATTTATGATGAGCAAGCAAGAGCTCATTGCTATCTTGCCCCACATTTTTATGCATTCAGATATCCCTCAGCAAAATAAAGCAAAAGATGTAAGCCAGGACAATTATCCAAAATCAACAATTGCATTACCTACAAAATCCTGCTATTGACAATGCATCTATACTGGCTTCAGTACCCCCAGCAACCATGACATCAGCATCTCCAAATTGAATCATCCTAGCAGCGTCGCCTATAGAATGCGCTCCGGTAGCACAGGCTGTCACTGCAGCATGATTTGGCCCCTAAATTCAAAGTCAAGACTAGAATATACAACTATATCCATATTATTACAACTCTCTCTCTCTCTCTCTCTCTCTCTCTCTCTCTCTCTCTCTCTCTCTCTCTCTCTCTCTCTCTGCCTTCATTACATCCTCTTTATGTAAGAGTTAGGAATTGATCACATACCTGGAACCCATAAGTCATGCTCACATGCCCAGAAGCCATATTGATCAGTATCCGTGGGATGAAAAATGGACTGAGCCGGCGTAGGCGCTTCATTCAAAGGAGGAGATGTCATTTTAATGAAAAAATGTCACATTATGTGAGCAATGTCAGAGGTTATTTTCAAGTCTCTAGCTGAGACCAACAGAAATAGACTGAGTAATGACAAAATTCATTTCAGACTGCAGACAAATCAACCAACCTTCTCACAAATTATTCTCGATGCATCCAATATATCACAGATGCTCCCAGTTCCTGCCCCGATGGAGACGCCCTGATAATTTGCATCTTATATACTAAGTATACCTAATAAAAAGTTGAGAGCATAAACCTTTCTATCACAAAAAGAAGTCATTACAGTTTTTTCCTTCTCATTTTGTTCACTAGGCAACCAATTCGCAGCTTTAAGAGCCTCATCAGCAGCACATAGAGCATAGCCTATAAACCTTGCAATTGATCTATGGTCCTGAAAACAATGCCAGCTAAAACATTACCATATACATATTGTGGCTTAAGAAATACTCTTTATGTACATACTGCAAAAGCCGTGCCCTCCAACCAGAAACAATTGAGAGGGATGAAGTCTAATCCCAAAAATGGTCAAATTTCACCAAATTGACATCACAAATCTGGTAGCTATCATTTATCATAATAGTTTGTTTATTTTTAGATTTTCTTTTAACAAGGTTTATGTTCAGCTTTTTGGACTTCTAAGTAACTTAATTTACAGTTAAACTAAAAGGCCTTAAGATTTTATATGTTATCACAATTATGATAAAGTCAATCAATCAGTTCTCTTAACAGTAAACATGTACAATTTTGGCCATTTACTTACCTGGTAGGGGAACATTAACCAGCAAACACTATGATTATTTGCCAAAAAGTGGTCTTACGAGTCCATCATTGCTATGACATACTAAAAGCATTTCTATTTCCAGCATTGAAATCACACTCAAATTAGAATATGAGAAGAAACAAGTTACTCATCTGAAAAACAGATAAAGATATAAATAATTGAATTTGGCATTCCTTCACTTAGACAAACTATGTCCAGGATCCAAAGCCTGCAATAGATCAAATTTTGGTCTAAGCTAGTTCATATCCCCTTTCTCAAATTCATTTTAGTTGCCACTCAGACAAAAGCATTATAACCTAGAAAAGACCTAGTACCTTAGAATTTAGCCACAACGCCTCATTGAATTCACCCGCGTTGCTCCCACAAGGCACAATTGCAGCAACTTTGGATGCCAACTGATCAAATGTAAGCAACTGGATATCTTTATCAAATCCATCCATCTTCAAATCTTCAGGGGTTATTGCTCTCACTCCACACTGCCCTGCTGTTAGGCGCTTCCAAGTCGTCTCTACCCCACACCCCAAAGGTGTCACCAACCCTAGCCCTGCCACAATCCCACCATAAGAAGCAAAAATGCACTTCCTGGTTCCTCATGCATACACGATATATCAACTTCACAGCAAAATATAAGTCCTTTCTTCAAAATTCTAATCATATTAACCATACAAAATAAGGGCTCGAGTTCAATTCATCCCATACTTTGATCATTAACATCATTGAATTACCTCCCTCCACCTCACAGTTTTCATCAAAATTCAGATTTTTTCCTTCTTATTTTTTATTTTTTCTAATGAATTTGTATGCTTCATTTATGAAGTAATCTAGTAATTCACAAAACATAAACGATACTCTTGCTACTACTTTAAATAAACCACTCTAGGGAGAATGAATTTCACTACATTTCTAACCTCTTTTTCATTTCACATCTTTTTTTTTTAAATCAATTTTAGACACAAAAAAATGACAACTCCAATAATAACCCTTTAACATCTTCTTCTTCCTTCTCATTTCTTTTTGAAAAAAGAATGGAATTTTACATGAAAAACAACAAAGAAATTCAACTTTTTCTAGACCCTCAATTCTATCTTATCACCATATTCAAGAAAATAAGAACAAAATGAGTACCCGTGACTACAACTCTCCGAAGGGGCCTAGACGTGGGAGGCCCAAAGGCTGCAGAAGAGGAAAACAGTCTGCCGAGCAGCTGATTGTGATGTTGCCGTCTTATTTTACTGAAATAGTGGTGAATTCCATTGCCAAACCCCCACATTTTCATCCCAGAATTCGCTGTTTATCTCTTCCTCGTAAACCCATTCAGTAGCTGTCCTGGGTTTAACCTCTTTGGTCGAGATTAGTTTGCTGGACATAAGTACCCTTATGAATCGGACTTACTTTTTGCTTGTAAATTTCTGTTTTCTTTTCTTCCTCCATTCTCCCCATTTTGACTTATTAAATCTCATATTTGAGTTTGAATTTATTATTATTTGAGTTCAATTCAGTCAAATTTTGTTAAATTAAACTCATACAAATTTATGTGTATAAGTATGTATTCAAAATTTATGTTCAATTACTCGGATTTAAAATAAATTTAAAAAGATAATAAATATTGAAACTCAATTCAATTATTTGATTTAAGTATATATTTTTTTTGTCAAAAATTTGATCTAAGTACATAATTAATCGATTATCTATCAATTCAATTGGAATCAAATTTAACGTAATAAATTTTCTTTTATGACTTTTCGTACTTTTTGTTTATTATACTTAAATAATATTATATACATATATAATAGGATAAAAAATAATTGAATACATAAAATATAATTCGTCGAATATATACCACACAACAAGAAAAATCTTAATAAATTATTGTATGTGAAAAATTAGATGTGCATGATTAAAAGAGAAAATTTTACTTTTCAAAATTCTAATATTCAGCATAATAATGAATAAATTCCGGGATTTTACCTTCTTAGGCCACTTGGGTACTTTAGTAATTTCATCTTACGGAAAACTCCTTAATCCTCCTCCAATTCCCCCGGGAATCCCACTTTCTCCGGCCACCTTCTCTATCCTCTTTCTCTAATGGCGACGGCGGCAGTGGCAGAGCCCCGAAAAGTCCCGCGACCCGGTCGCGGCGGCGTAATCTCACACAACTTAACAGAAGAAGAAGCTCGGGTAAAAGCCATAGCCGAAATAGTATCCAACATGGTAGACCTTTCACGCAAGGGCGAAAATGTAGACTTAAACGCATTAAAATCCGCCGCTTGCCGGAAATACGGGCTTTCTAGGGCTCCGAAGCTCGTAGAAATGATCGCTGCTCTTCCGGAATCTGAGCGCGACTCTCTTCTCCCTAAACTCCGCGCTAAACCAGTTCGTACGGCGTCCGGAATTGCTGTCGTGGCGGTTATGTCGAAACCTCATCGGTGTCCTCATATTGCTACAACGGGGAATATATGTGTTTATTGTCCCGGTGGACCGGATTCTGATTTTGAATATAGTACTCAGTCTTATACTGGATATGAGCCTACTAGCATGCGTGCAATTCGAGCTAGGTGAGGTTTATTTTCTTCAACTTAATTAATGAGCATTTTATCATGATTTTTAGCATCGATTAGGAAATTGTTAGAAAATTTGGTCTTGGTTATCCTTTCCTAATGGGTTGTCAGGATGAATTTAAGTAAAAATAATGGAATTGTGAATATCAGAAGGAGGAAAAAGGTAGTCGGATGTTGAGGAATGGGACGAACATATTAGAAGAAGAGGGAAAGAGTGATTCTGCTAAAGCGATGTAATTTTGCTTGAATTTTTAGTTTTACCTGTGCATTGGAGTCTTAGCTTTGACTACATTCAAATTACACTAAAAGAAAAGTCTTGATGAAAACTTGCTAATGGGATGTTGGGCAATGGGATCAATTTAATGAAGAAATAATGAAATGGGTAAAAAGATATAGAGTTGTTATGTTAAGCTTGATAAATAGTTAAAATTGATGTTGTATACCTTCTAATTACCTGTTGTGTAGATTAATCCATGTTTACTTGGTATGGGAGGAGAGACAGAAGAATTGTCCTTCACTGACACTTGAAATGGATGGTAACAGGACAGGTCTATGGTTGGTATGGAGAGAAGTTGAATAATGGTTTTGGCAAAATTGATGCCAGCCATTGAGAAGTACTTTTGTGCGTCCGACAACTTAAGTTAGTTATTCTTTGCATTTCTTTATAGACCTTAAAGAAGTGAAGAGAAATATGATTTTTGCTGCTTCACGTTCCTATGGGTTGCATGGCTGCAGTAAACTCATGTGACTTTGTAATGTGAAGCCAAAATGATGTTCTCACTAATACCCGAGCAACTATTTTGTTGCACTCGGATGCCAAGGGAACAGCATTCTTCTGTTAAGATGGTTATCAACTATATTGGCAAGAGATTAAGACTTGTTGACTTTGTTGGTATTTTCAATTGAGTTCTGGATTTTCGGGGGAAGTCTCTGATCTGATTGCATGATAGTGGCAGCATCGCTTCTTTTTGTCGGGATGTGTTCCATTTCCACATCATGTTTCAAACTCTTTAAGCCTTTTATGGGCATCTTGAGTGCCATTTTAAGCGAGATTCCATGAAATTCTTAACTGAACTAGTTAAAGAAGGACCATACTAGTGCAAGTAATAGAAGAAAGCATGAGAGCCCACTCAAGGTGTCTTTCTCAATGTAGTTTTCTTAGAAATACGTGTTTATGTTTAGATAATCTGATAAGCAAATAGAGGCCGTTCAGGTTGGGCAGAACAGCAAATTGTCTTGTAGATTATCATATGGGAAGGAATGGCAATTAGTTTTTAAGCCTTTAGGAATATAAATGTTCTGTTTTGACTTCGTTGGGGCCAGTTTATCAGACTCCTAACATTTTATTTATTCATTTATTTATAAATCAGACTCTCAGCACAGTAATTTTATTTATTTATTTATTTTTGTAATGCCTTCTTGGTAATTTTGTGAAATGAATCATCTTTTGAGCCTATGTTTTGTCGTGCTTTCAATAAATTGAGCAATGGTGAGAGAAATTCCAAATCCTTGTTTAGAGATAAGGAATTCTTATAGTTTATAATGTTTTGATTGCTGTTCTCATGCTACTTTCAGGTATAACCCCTATGTGCAAGCTAGAAGTAGGATAGATCAACTGAAGAGGTTAGGTCATAGTGTTGATAAGGTATGGCGTCATCTGTCCAGCTTTCTTTTCAGTTGTTCCTCCCTTCCCTCTGTACGGAGTTTGTAATTACTGCTTTCTGATGTCTTTCTCTCTCTCTCATATGCAGGTTGAGTTTATCTTGATGGGAGGAACTTTTATGTCCTTGCCATCTGATTATCGTGATTATTTTATCCGGAATCTTCATGATGCTCTATCAGGACATACTTCTGCAAATGTTGAAGAAGCAGTTGCTTATTCTGAACACAGTGCTGTAAAATGCATTGGAATGACTATCGAAACGTAAGTGATAATATCATAGATGTTTTAACTTTTTGTGGACATCCTGAGATACTTTGTGTTTTTTTGTTTAGCATTTAAACCAAGTATAACTTATGTTTATTATTTCTAAAGCATTTTTTTGTGCATTGTTTGCAAGAATTGGGTTGAGACAACTTATGATCCAATGAAAGCAATTTTGTGGCTGTGAAATCATGTTCTGTGTGACTAATGACTCTCTTTACAACCAACCAGGCGGCCAGACTATTGCCTTGGGCCTCATCTTAGGCAAATGCTTTCATATGGCTGCACACGGTTGGAGATTGGAGTTCAGAGCACATATGAAGATGTAGCACGTGATACAAATAGAGGTCACACAGTGGCAGCTGTTGCTGATTGCTTTTCCTTAGCAAAAGATGCTGGATTTAAGGTTCTCGTTTGTCTATTCTCATGATTTTAACCATTATTGTCTATTAAATTTGAGAGAGAGAGAGAGAGTGTGTGTGTGTGTGTGTCACACAATTTTCTTGTGGTAAATCCTGTTTTTATTTCTTCCTGTTTTGAGTTATTGGTTATGGTAGTCACCAATACTTGAATGGCTTGTCTAAAGTACATGGGAAGAATGAATTTTGTAATTGAAACCTTTCATTGAGGAAAGGGGCCAAAATCTGTAGTAAGATATCGATTTTGACAGGAGAAAGTTAGTTTATGATATAAAAAGCAGAGCAGCCAAGATGGCAAATGGTTAGTGCAAAAGAATATGTCTCCAAACCACATTCTTCTTCAATGGAAAATCTAAAAGCTGGGGAAGAATGTGCATGATTTTGATCTGCAGTCTCTGTCAATTTGAAGGATTTGGGGAGCCAGGTGCCAGCATATGTGGGAAGACATGCAGGATATAAATAGAAAGTTAGAAGTAAAGAATAAAAAGGAGCAACTGCATCTCTTTCTGAATTCTAGTTCTTTTGATCCTAAGAGGAAGTTAAGTTTGTTTTGTGTAGCACAGTTGCATGGCCTTTTTTATTGATTTGTGCTTCTATGATTTCAGTGTTGGTGGGGGCATTGTGTCATGATTCTTCCTATCCTTTCTGTGTTTTGTGATTTGACTTTGAGTTGTTGAATCACTTCATCTTTTATTTTAGGTAGTTGCTCATATGATGCCTGATCTCCCAAATGTTGGGGTTGAAAGAGACATGGAGAGTTTTAAGGAGTTTTTTGAGAGCCCATTGTTTAGGGCTGATGGTCTCAAAATATACCCTACACTTGTTATTCGTGGTACTGGACTTTATGAACTCTGGAAAACTGGCAGGTACATGATCACAGTTATTTGAAAGTAAATATCTATTTAGCCTGCCTTCTTGAGATTTCCAATCATTACTTTATCTACCAGTACAACTTGGTCAGCACTAGTGTACTAGTTGACTATTTCGTTGTCTTCTCCTTTCTACCATGCTTTTGAACTGTTGAGAATTTCCTTTTTGTATTAAGAGTCTGCTAGTGTCCTAACTTTCATCTTCATTCCAAGCAAATTGTGTTTGTGAAAGCAATATGAAGAAGGAAAAGGAAAAGGAAAATCTCTTGCTTACTGTATGAGCAGTATTCTAAGCACGGGTATTCAAGCTCTACAGTTTTTTGATACCTTTGGTTTAAAACTGCCTTTTGAAGGGTTACACTACTTGCAGGTATAGGAATTATCCACCTGAGCAGCTTGTTGACATTGTAGCTAGGATCTTGGCAATGGTTCCCCCATGGACACGTGTCTATAGAGTACAGCGTGATATCCCTATGCCTCTGGTGACTTCTGGGGTTGAGAAAGGGAATCTGCGGGAGCTAGCATTGGCTCGGATGGAAGATTTGGGCTTGAAATGTCGAGATGTTCGAACACGTGAAGCTGGAATCCAAGTAAGTGGATTTCATTAGTAATGCTTGAAACATGCCCTGTGCTAGAATTAGAATGTATCAAAACTAATTATTCACCTTCCCTTCCTGATTATACTTCAGGACATTCACAACAAAATAAAGCCGGAAGAAGTTGAGCTTGTTCGCCGTGATTATACTGCAAATGAGGGCTGGGAAACTTTCCTTTCATATGAGGATACACGCCAGGTAATTTGAACTTTTCCCTGCACCTTGCATCCTAACTTCAAAGAAAGGGGGAAAAAGGTGGAAAGAGCAATATTTGCAAATTTGCCACTTGTCAACATGGTATATATTGTCCTCTGCTTTACTGATGAGCTGAAACATGGTTAGTGTGTTATACAAACAGTTCAATGGTCAGTGCAAAAGATTTCTTATTTCTTTTTTAAAGTAAGCATATGCTGATTTTCAGCTGAATGTTATCTGGCACTTGATGATGCGAGAGCATACTTTACATCTTTGAAGTTAAGTCTTAATGAAGGTATTAAAAACTCCTTAAGTCCTATGTCTGATGCCATAACAGATAATGCATAAAGAGCTGCTTTTTTTATTGATGACAAAATCGGAAACTTATGTACATGTTATCTTGGAAATTTTCAACTGCAAGAGATTTTTAAAGCATAAAAACTCAGTAGTGTCTTCAAGCCACTTTTTTTGTCTGTTTGTAGATTTCTATAAACATAGGAAAATTGATGCAAATACTTAGGCAATGCATTTTGTCTGATCAAAAGATGCAATGTACTAATCCTTCCACCCTACTTTCATTTTTCTTTATTTGCTGGGCATATAAACCTCATTGAACATTAACTGCCTTTTTTTATGGTGTGTTCTGTTGGTGTGTATCTATAATTACTTTGGATTCAAATAATTTCTTTTTTTTACTTTAGTTGCTACATTACCCAGTGATGCTATGCCTGATAATGATCTTAATTACCTTTTGGTTGTGGATAAAGAAACCTATGCTTCCTTCAGACTCTTTAATTTGCTGATTAATGCAGGATATTCTTGTTGGGCTATTGCGCCTGAGGAAATGTGGGCGCAACGTCACTTGCCCTGAACTCACAGGAAAATGTTCTATCGTTCGGGAACTCCATGTCTATGGAACAGCAGTTCCTGTCCATGGGCGCGATGCTGATAAATTGCAACATCAAGGTTATGGTACACTGCTAATGGAGGAAGCGGAACGAATTGCTCTTAGAGAGCATAGGTCAAAAAAGATAGCTGTCATTTCAGGGGTAGGGACCCGTCATTACTACAGAAAGTTGGGCTACGAGCTAGAAGGTCCTTACATGGTGAAGTACCTCGCATAAGAAGGCTTGCAAGCAACCGCCCATGGAATTGCCTGGTTTACTGTCCAGTGCTACTTGCATTTTTTATCAAGTACCAGTGTCGGAAGACGAGCATGGCATGGAACCACACGGATCTTTTTCTAGTTGTTGTAGTTGGGGCTTACTAACCTTACATAAATTATCGTGCGTACAGTGTATGTTGGTGTTGAGTTTGCTTAAACCTTTCTTAGTTTTCAGTTTTAGCATGTACATCTGTATTGACAATTCAGTTTAACACGCATATGGCTAGCATGAGCCATGAGGTTTTGCGAGGACACGAAATTTGCATTTTTTTTTTTTGGAGCTGGAAATTTCTGCCTTTCTTCCTTAGCCATAAGGAAAAAAAAATTCAGCAAAAAATCAGTCATTACACAAGGTTTTTTTCCACAAAAAACTCTCTTTTCCCTACACTCACGGCTGGAAGAAGGAAAGAGGAAGGACTCCCTCACTCACGGTTTAAACTTGAAGAAATAGGGAATTTTTGTGGAGTTTTATGATTGAATCAGCCTTGGTTTGCAACTGATGATAAGAAGAAGAGGATGAAGGAAATTTTCTTGCTCTCAATTCTCTCTCTCTCTCTCTCTCTCTCTCTCTCTCCAATAAGAAAAAAAGAAAGTGCCCGGTCTTGCAAGAAGATGAAAGACTAGTAAATTTGGAGACTTGGTCAAGATGTGTTTGATCAAAGTATTTGGTTGGTCTAAAGAGTTCTTGCAAGAAAAATAAATAATATGCAATAAATTGAAACGGACAATAAAATACAACAATTATTTATTATTTACCAAATAAAAGCATGTAATTCAAAGGGAAAAAAAATATACAAATTTCGTGAGTATCCTTCTACACCCATATCACAAAATTTGCATATATTTTTCCCTTTGGATTACATACTTTAATTTGGTAAATGATAAAGAATTATTGTACTTTATTGTCCGTTCCAATTTATTGCATATGATTCGTTTTTCTTGGGGAGATATACTAATTAGTCCAACTAGTGAGATGAGACATGAAATAAAGAGGGATATGGGTGTAGAAAGATATTTTGTGATACTAAGATATTGGGGTGAAAGCGATATTTGGCAAAAGATATTTTGAGAATTAGATATATATAATTTGTAATTGTGCCAATTGTCAATTTATCAAACAAAGCTTTGACCAAACCTCTTGTGACCCAAAACTATCTTGACCAAGACTCCAAATTTCCTAGTCTTTCTTCTTCTTGCAAGACCAAGCCAATTTCACTTTCTTCTCTCCTTGTTGGAGCCGAGAAAGAGAGAGAAAGAGTTGGGTCATAGCTTGACCAAGAACTCTTTAGACCAACCAAATACTTTGACCAAACACATCTTGACCAAATCTCCAAATTTACTAGTCTTTTCTCTTCTTGCAAGACCGAGCACTTTCTTTTCTTCTTGTTGGATCCGAGAGAGAGAGAGAGAGAGAGTTGAGAGCAAGAAAATTTCCTACATCCTCTTCTTCCTATCATCAGTTGAGAATCAAGGCTGATTCAATCATAAAACTCCACAAAAGTTCCCTATTTCTTCAACTTAAACCGTGAGTGAGGGAGCCTTTCCTCTTTCCTTCTTCCAGCCATGAGTGTAGGGAAAAGAGAGCTTTTGTGGCCCCAAAAGTCGTGTAAAAACTGAAAATTTTCCTCTCTTCCTCACTCAGCCAATCAAGTGGATTTTCAGCAGTTTCTTCAAGTTGCTCTCCAACCAAGTTATCAAGTTTCCATTAGATTCAATGGTGAACATACAATAGGTATCATACAAGCAGAAATAAAACATGTCTCAACCAAAATTTGCAAACAAGAGCTACACTTACACAGTTTACTCTCTCGACCAAAGCTGGAGGAATTCCAACAAGAATCACAACCTTAAAACTCAAGTTTCTCCTTAGAACCTACATACATGTCAATATTATTGTATTAGAAAGGGAGATTAAAAGCACACCTGCAGTTTTACAGCCAAAAGTTATGAAAAAGTTGAAAAATCTCATCATCTTTCTCTCTTGGTCCAAGCTGGAAAATTCCAACACATTAGTTGCTTGAAGAAACGAAATTTTCCCCATCAAAATGCTTTACTTTTACTCTAACTCAGCAGGCATATGATGACTATGGTGTTATGAAATATATTGAATCTCAATGTGAAATTTGCAGCTAAGATTTGAGGAGGAAAACCGTAAAGAAACGAAAAACTCTATCCTACCCTAGACTATAACACAATTTCCAGCAACTTTCTTAAACAATTTTCAGCAAAATCAATGAACATACAACTATGATTCAACCATATAAACATACTAGCTTGTATATACTCTGTTGTCATGATATAAATCATGAAATCTTAGCAAAACTTCACTCCAAATTCAAAGTAAAAACTGACATATCCAGCTTTATGCAATCGATCAGTCCACATTCATTAACTTAACAGAATTTTCAGCAAAATTTCTTCACAAATCAAGTCTTATTCCTCATGAAGGTAAACAATACAATACGTGCAGGTCCTAGAAAGAGAAATAGGAGATATATACGATACATTTAAATAAATTCCAGCAAGATTTCTTGGGAGAAAGGAACCAAACTTGCAGCTTCACTCCATCAGTTTCATAGGAGTTATTTCAACTTTGTTGCTACCAATTTTCTCACATCTAAGCCAACAATTTGCTATCAAAATCAAAGACAACGTGCTATATATCATACTAAACAAGAAATATAACACTTATAGCATAACTTCCTATGAAAACTCCTCAAAGGTCAAAATAAGAGACTGTAAATTAAGCTCATGTCCCCCTCGGTCAAGTCTGAAAATTTTCAGCATACAAATCAACTTCTAATGACATTACTTTCCCACTAAATTTCCATTTTCGTGGCTAGAACTAATATATATCAATCATCTTGGTGTGTCTTGAAAAAAATGGAAAGTTTGGCTAGTAAGTTTACCTCTGATCTTGCAAGAATGAAACTTATAGCTTCACCTTCTTCCCTCTCAGTTCCCACGGTTTTTTGAGCTGGAAATTTCTGCCTTTCTTCCTCAGCCATAACAGAATTTTTTTCCAGCAAAAGATCAGTCATTGCACAAGGTTTCTTCCACAAAAACTCTCTTTTCTCTACACTCACGGCTGGAAGAAGGAAAGAGAAGGGCTCCTCACTCACGGTTTAAGTTCGAAGAAATAGGGAACTTTTGTGGACTTTTATGTTGAATCAGCCTTGGTTCTCAACTGATGATAGGAAGAAGAGGATGAAAGAAATTTTCTTGCTCTCAACTCTCTCTCTCTCTCTCTCAGCTCCAACAAGAAGAAAAGAAAGTGCTCGGTCTTGCAAGAAGAGAAAAGACTAGTAAATTTGGAAACTTGGTCAAGACGTGTTTGGTCAAAGTATTTAGTTGGTCTAAAGAGTTCTTGATCAAGTTATGACCCAATTCTCTCTCTCTCTCTCTCTCTACTCCAACAAAAAGAAAAGAAAGTGAAATTGGCTTAGTCTTGCAAGAAGAAGAAAGACTAGAAAATTTGGAGTTTTGGTCAAGATATTTTTGGGTCACAAGAGGTTTGGTCAAAGCTTTGTTTAACAAATTGACAATTGGCACAATTACAAATTATATATATCTTATTCTCAAAATATCTTTTGCCAAATATCGCTTTCACTCCAATATCTTAGTATCACAAAATATCCTTCTACACCCATATCCCTCTTTATTTCCTGCCACACCTTACTAGTTAGACTAATTAATATATCTCCCCAAGAAAAACAAATAGTATGCAATAAATTGAAACGGACAATAAAGTATAACAATTTTTTTATTATTTATCAAATAAAAGCATGTAATCCAAGGGGAATATGCAAATTTCGTGTCCTCACAGGCCTTGTATTAGCAGGAATATGAGGAGCCTTTACTGGTCAAGTCACAAAGTGAATGACTTTGGACCTCATAATATGTTCCGCTTTCAGAACTCTCTTATTATTTGTGAAACAGAGTAATGTTTGTCCTCTATTCATAGTGGTACAATTTATGCATGAATTCTGAGAAACAAGTTATACCAACTAAAGCTTGTTGCTTTAGGGATTTGGAAAATGGCAAAGTCACGGAAACTACAAAATGGAACATAGAGCTCAACAGTAGCAAAACAGTGTCCTCTTTACCTGTCTTCCAACTTAAATGTTTTCATTTTATTCTGTATAAATGAGAACAGGCAGCATATGCGTTTGAATTGAACTTTCTGTTTCAGATTTCTGACTCTAAAATATACTCAGACTGAACTTGAGATTAATTTGAGAGGCCTCGTTTTCTCCTCTTCCTAATAGCAATATAGGATAGAAAGGTTCCCCCAGATAAAGAAAATATAGGATAGAAGGGTAGTTTTGTTAGCACTCAAGTCCGACGGCTACCATGTTAAAATTATCCTTCTCTCCCTTGTCAACAACCATTCCCACCAAAATCATACCTCCAAGACTCTTAAAATCTATCACAAACTCATTGTCTCAAGCCCCACAAACTGTTCGACAAAATGACACAACTACGTCCACCAACACACCGCTGCACAAGCTGCCCCCTAAGTCAGCCTACATTCACCTCCCGTTCTGTAGAAAACGATGCCACTACTGTGACTTCCCAATTATCGCTCTAGGATCCTCCTCTGCACCAGAGGAGGACCCGCGAATTTTAAACTACATTCAAACTCTTTGCAGAGAAATTAAAGCCACCTCATTGAATTCAAACCCCAACCCATCTCTTGAAACGGTATTTTTTGGTGGTGGGACACCTTCTTTAGTTCCGCCAAAGTTGGTTTCTTTGGTGCTTGAAACTTTGAGTTCCAAATTCGGGGTGTCTTTGGAAGCTGAGATGTCAATGGAAATGGACCCTGGCACGTTTGATAGGGGGAAATTGAAGGAGTTGATGGAGTTGAGGGTAAATAGAGTGTCCTTGGGAGTGCAGGCTTTTCAAGATGGTCTGTTGAAAGCTTGTGGGAGAGCTCATGGTGTGAAAGAGATTTATGAGGCTATTGATATTGTGAAGGCCTGTGGGGTTGAGAATTGGAGTTTGGACCTCATATCTTCTCTTCCTCATCAGACACCAGAAATGTGGGAGGAGAGTTTGAAGCTGACAATCCAGGCGCATCCTACCCATGTCTCAGTTTATGATTTGCAAGTTGAGAAAGACACCAAATTTGGAGTATTGTAAGTCAAGAAACTCTGTCTCTGTTGGTTTGAGATAGGGGGGACACTTGAATTCCTTTCTCTCTCTTTGAAGGGGAAAACTTGAAGAGTTTTCTTTGTTCCATTCTATGATCTAAATTATGAAGTTTAGTGAGATGTAGATAAACGATCATTAAAAACAGAATCTGCAAATGTTTCATGCTGGTGAGGGGGCTGAACTATAGAATTTTCTGGCATGAAGTTTTCTCAGATCCTTTGGATGGATTGTTAATTCGTTAAAAGGCGTCGAGATTTACATGGATCAAGCTACTTAAATTTGACTGAAAAAAAAATATTTAGCTGAAAAAGCGTATTGGATAAATTCAATTTCCAAAACCAAGCTAGAGCTGACAGTGATACAACTAAAATTAGAAAGTGGAAAAGGAAATAAAAGAGTAGGCGCCTGAATAATGCTTTTGGAAGATGAAATTGACAATTTAACAAGTGCTTCTTTTGTTTCAAGTTTGTTTATTGTTACTGGTTTGTGTGCAGGTATACTCCAGGTGAGTTTCCATTGCCTTCTGAGGATCTTTCCGCTGAGTTTTACAGAATGGCGTCGAGGATGCTTACAGATGCTGGATATAACCATTATGAGATTAGTAGTTACTGCAGGAGTGGTTATATGTGCAAACACAACTACACGTACTGGAAGAATGAGCCATTTTATGGCTTTGGGCTTGGGTCAGCGAGTTATGTCAACGGGATACGATTTTCTAGGCCAAGGAAGCTGAAAGAGTTCATGCACTATGTGGAACTTTTGGAGGATGGAGGGGTAAATTGTGAGGATGATAGTACTGACGCTAAAGACCTGGCAATGGATGTCATCATGCTCTCTCTTAGAACTGCTAGAGGGTTGGATTTGAAATCCTTTGCTAAAGCTTTTGGTTGCGAGCTCGTACTCTCTCTTTGCAAGGTTTATCAGCCTTATGTGGAAAGCGGGCACATTGTATTCTTAGATGATAAGCTGAAAACTATTACTGTAGATGAATATAGTTCTTTACTCTCTGATGATCGCAAGATGAGTGAGGTACCTGCCTTTCTTAGGCTTAGTGATCCTGATGGCTTCCTTCTATCCAATGAGTTGATATCCCATGCATTTGGTGTTGTAGGTTCATAAACCTTGTTCAGTGTTGATATTTAAAGCAGATTCTGAAGTAACTAGATAGACTTGAGCTCTACTAGCAGTTTTGGCCATAACCCATAAGGGTGGGATTCAGATTCCAGAAATGTAAGAAAACATTTCATGGTTATCACACTTTCCCAAAGGGAATCAGCATCAAACTTCAGATTAGAATCTATAATGCAGTTCATGCACCTTTTGGAACCAGATGATTGGAGTTGGTCTGAAATGAAGAATTTGAAGTCAAAGAGCAACTTGTATTGTAGTACCATATTGGAATTGCAGGTTGCCTCTAAAGGCCAGAATTGCATAAGCTGTTCAGACTAGTACAGGTACAGGGGTACTATCTCCTCACCTGGAGGAGAAAGAGGACTTGAAGATGGTCTCTAAGGAACCAAGTTTAGTATTTCCTCATGTAATATCATTACCATCATATTTGAGATGCCGAATGTTAGGCTTCTTGGTGCTGAACTAAGTTATCAAACAGGGCTTTAGTCTTGGTTTTCGACAGTAAACTAATTATCCAACAATTACCGTTTACGTTTCTTGATTCTGCTAATGCTCATTTGCGAACGACTTCAAAGAAAGAGAGCATGACAGTATGGGGGAAAGGGTGGCAATAAATAACCACATTGAAACGGAAGGAAGCCATCTGGAAGAAAGGCAGTAGAATTGGTACATTATGCCACCTAAATAACAGTTGGGATCCTCTATGCCACTGTTCGGTGCCAAATTCAGTGTCAATTCCACTTATCACGTGATGGTAGAAAAAATTTAAATAAATAACACATGAAAAATTAAATAAACAGGACACTTGGCATAAATATAGAAGTGGCATTGAATTGTCGCTGGAAAAGTGACACTGAGGATCCCGTGTGCCTAAATAATACTACTCAGAAATTTTCTGCGACTGATTTCCACGTTTCATCAAGCCGTATGCGAGACAAGTGACCATATCATACAAATTTCTTTTTCCTCAAAAAATACAAGCAAAAGTTCACAAAAACAAGATTTGAAGTAAAATAATTTACTTCACAAATTTCAATCACCTTTTTATCTTCCCAATCACCTTTTTATCTCACATACATTACATCACAAAAAGTACTACAGTAATTATCTCAAATAAATCATCCAAATAAACTCTTGTCCAAACAAAATGTTTGGATGGAAGATTATTAATTTTTTTTGTATTATTTATTATAATACTTTTGGATAATGTGAGGTATGTAAGATAAAAAGTTGAGTGAAAAAATGTGTATAAATAATAATAAAAAATATTTTTTAAATAATTAACCGTTCAATTCTATGGGTGTACAATAAAAGTGCAATTGCATGTTTGGAAATTAAGAACTCTCGGTTTGACCTATTATGATATCCAGACATGATTCTAGACTTATAGCAATTCTATTTTTTTTTTTCCTTTTGTTTATGAGATACCAAATAAAATTAATACAGTATTAAGATTTCACCACATTATTGCCTTTACACGAATAAATATGGAAAAAAATTGATATTCTTCTTTGTCGCATGCTATATGTAACTCTTCTTTAATAATATTCTTCGATAAATAGAGAGTATATCAAATAAATTTGTTTAATTTTTTACTACTATATGACTTTTTCTATATTGATTAAAAATTTAATGTCCAGTTAAAAATTTCAAAAGGGTATTCTCATTAGGGTAAGATTCTATAAATAATTAAATATGCCATTTGTAATGAACACAAATTGCTAAAAAGTTAGTTCTAATTCTTTAATAAATACTTTTCTAGAAATATTTTTGTCACAAGTGAAATATTCCACAAAACAAATTATTGTCCAAAATTCAAGTCACAAGTACAAAGTGAGAGCGTGAAAAGCACGTGATGCTTAATGGGTGTAAACCTCCTTTTAAAGATTCTTCCTTTGTTTCTCTCATTTTCTCCTTGATCGCTACTCAAGTTTCCCTCGCCGCCGGTCAGGACCCCGGTACCGATATTCTCCCCTCCTTTTTCTTTCTCCTATATCTCTCTTTTGATGATCTCCCGCCGCCATTGATTATCTGAAATTATTCGTTCGTTGTTGAGAAAGAAACATATAAGCTGTTAAATAAAGTAATAAAACAATGCAATCCTGCATAAAATTCTGCATAATCTTCTTGTGCTTTCCTTCATAAAGGCGTCAACTTTCTTTTGCTTCATTGACTAAAACTAAAAGGCCTCATTCAATCTGAGTTTGTTGGTAATTTTCTTGCCTGCCGCAGTAAATGACATTGAAATTTGCTTTGATAATAATTACAAAAGGAAAAAAAAAGAAAAAAAAAAGAAAATTAACCTGTTGATTGGTTGTCTAAAGAAACTTATGGATTTTTTTTTTATTTTCTGTGCATTGGTTTTGATTTTAGACATGGGTTTTGGTTGAAAAGTTTATTTTAGTTGAGGTTTTAAGTAAAAAGTCTGAAAATCTGAGGGTTGTTATTCTAATGTAAACTATTTTCCTGTTTCAGGTGATGTTGTTGCCATGATTATGTTTGTGGTGGTATAATGCATGCTTATGGGTCACTCTGATTTACTGCACATAGTGTTTGCTGCTGTTGTTTGGTTTGCTACATATGCTTTGGTTGCAATCCTCGGGATCTTTTGCGTTTGTAATTTCGTCCGTACTTCCATATTTTAATTGAGAAAGGTGTATTCCAAGAAACAAATTAAGAGGAAAAGAAAAGAGAGAAAGCTATCATGGGCTATGCTCAGCTCGTTATTGGCCCTGCTGGCAGTGGAAAGGTAATTGAGCAAATTTTTTTACCCTTTAATAGCAGCTAAAATAGATTTGCTTTATGATGTATTATCTTTGTTCATCTAGTATGCATTTTTGTATCTAAGTATTCCATTAACTGTTAAAAGAGTTGTATATAAAATTTTAGCTTGCTTTTGCCATGTACAGGATGTATACGATACTATGATAGTTTTGTGAGGGCTGTTACTAATGTTTTGTTTTCTCAAGACAGTCCACTTATTGCTCAAGTTTATACCAACATTGTGAAACTGTGGGACGACAAATTCACATTGTGAACTTGGATCCTGCTGCAGAAAGTTTTGACTATCCAGTTGCCATGGGTGAGTAGTGCCAGTAGCTAGATTTTTACCTGATCAATTAGTCATCCTGGGTTCTCATTGATTCCTAAAAGATTAACTCATGAATCTTTGCAGACATTCGAGAACTCATATCTTTGGAGGATGTTATGGAGGAACTCGGTCTTGGTCCAAATGGTGGTCTTGTTTATTGCATGGAGTATCCTTCCTTACAATATTTACTAATTTTTGTTCCTTTTCTCACAGTTGGCATTTGTTTTGTTTTCTGTCATGAAAAAGAACTTTTAATTCTTAGACAATAAAGTAATGGAGTCCGTTTGTTTCATCATGTGAGGATAAGATCTATCTTGTATGGCCTTAAATCTTGACGCACAGACACCTTGAAGACAATTTGGATGATTGGCTGACAGAAGAGCTGGATAACTACTTAGATGATGATTATTTGGTTTTTGACTGTCCAGGTTCTTATTTTCTGATACTTGGTTTCTTCTTTTGCATTCATTAAGTATAATGGATGAAAACTTGAACAACATCTTTTTCCAAAAAAAGTACAAATGGTATACACAGGACTCTGCAAACCATAAACTTTCTATTGAGTGAGATGAAAAATTGTGATTCATGAGGAAACCCACTGCTTTCTTCCTTTTGCTGGATAAATTGTTGAAGCTATTGTAAAATGCAACTCCAATTTGTTTATCTGAAAATTAAAATGCACAGATGTATGGTTCTCTGGACATGGCTTGATTTATTGCTTTCCTGTTTATAGTCAGTGTTCATGTGGTATCTTAGTAGTTTTAGCATGAAGAAATTTTTTAGCTTAATAAGTACCTATTCTGTTTTCTGTTTAATCAGGGATATGTCAGCTTTATGTTGGTTAACTCTTAATTCTTGAGAACTGAGATATTATTGAAACACTGGAATGAAATCTTTCATAAAGTTCCCAAAATATTAATAACTTGTTGACTAATTGGAATGTTTTAAAACAAAGGCTTATAGTTGCAGGATAGTGTTTCTTCATGTTCATCTTTTGCTGTAGATGCGTCCAATTCAAATTGGTAAACTTGTCAATGGCTGAACTGAGAAACCCAAAATTTCTAATTTTGATTTTCCTTGTTCTCCTTGGTACAGGACAAATAGAACTTTTTTCACATGTTCCCGTGTTGAAAAACTTTGTGGAGCATCTGAAGCGTAAGAATTTCAATGTCTGTGCTGTGTACTTGCTTGATTCCCAGGTATATATATTTTTTAATGCTGTATGCTTGGCAGATAAATTGTTCACACTTGCATGAGCTGGAACTTGATACATCATATATTTGTGTATAGTTCATCACAGATGTGACCAAGTTTATAAGTGGTTGTATGGCGTCACTTTCAGCGATGGTTCAACTTGAACTTCCCCATGTTAATATTCTGTCCAAGATGGATCTTGTGACAAACAAAAGGGACATTGAAAAGTTAGTGCTTCTAATCTTTTGTCACTTTTCTACTTACAAATGCATACTTGTCAGAATTTGAATCAATTTTGTTTTTGACCTTCCTTTGCTTTCCTTCTTCTGACTGTATTCTGTAGTTACCTGAATCCCGAGCCTCAAAATTTGCTGCCTGAGTTGAATCAACGGATGGCTCCACGGTTTCAAAAGCTTAACAAGTCTTTAATTGAATTGGTGAGTTCTTGGTTTGACAAATACTTTTGTGTATAGTAGGTTATCATGTTGTCTGGGGCTATCAGGATCTCGTTCCATTTGCATGAAATGTTGTCTGGGGCTATCATGTAGTGGGTTTGTTATGGCTCTGTCACATAGAACGACTTCTCTTTCATTTGTTGCTAAGTTTGGAATAATTTAGTTATTATGGTTAGTTCATCCTTTCACCTTTGTGGACATTGTACAAAAGCTTTTGGTATTAACTGGCGCCCTTAACTGTTGTTTGATGGACAACCAATAGCTTAAAGTCCTCTACAGTATTAGATATTCACTTGTTGTTCACTTCAATTTATGTAATGCTGCATTTAATCATTTCTAATGTCTTAGTGTTGTGAATGTTCATTGGAAATAAAATCAGTTGGAGGTATTTATTTGAAATATTGTTTTTCATGTGTTCCATGTAGGTTATTGTTTCGCCTTCATTTTGGGCTTAGTGTATACACAAATTAGTAGTTTGACTTGTATACCATGTCCATGTCAGAGTACCTCATGTATTATGCGGAGGATGTGACTGCTTGACTATTTTTTCTTGCAACAGGTGGATCAGTATAGCATGGTCAGCTTTTTGCCTCTTGACTTGAGCAAAGAAAGCAGGTGCGTACCTTTTTTATTTTTGTGATAAAGATTTATAGATGTATGGAAGTCTTAGAAGTTTAGGACTTTACAATAACATTTTCATGCTATGAAACTTTTTGCTTTCTTTAGTATCTTTTTACCTTGACTGGATTTTATGAGGAGTGTGGGAGGAGAGTCATTGGTCTCACGGTGAGCTTTCATTGATTTTAAAGGAAAAGATTGTACCCTTGTTATTATAACTTGGAAGACATCACATTTATTCGAATTAGGGTAGATGGATCGTTGTCTTTTCAGTCACATCTGCCTCTGCCCCCCCACTAGCCGAGAAATAAAAAGTGAAAAAGAAAAAAGGGCATCTAGTAGACGTAGTGCTCTTTGTTGGTATGAGCATAGGCCATTTATGCCTTCTGATGTTCAGATATATGCATATGTTTCCTTTTTCTAGAAAGGATGTTTGTATTCGATAGCCAAGTACCAAAGTTAAACTAGCTTGCCAGTGGCATAAGCAACCTGTGCCTCAGCAATAAGCCACAGTGAAATGTGATTTTGGTTCTAAACCTGTAGTGTATATAATTGTCAAATGCTTTATTCTATTGCCAGATCTTTTAGCATTAAACTTTTGCATGTACTTAGGAGCTACTTTGGAAATATTTATATTATCTAAAACTGTGGAAACTCCCCATCATGGAAATATTCTTCCTTTGGAGGTTCAGCAACACCCTTTGCATTGTATATTGTCCTACTCTTTGCCAATCTAGTTTGTGCATGGATTGAAACGGTTCTTATCGCATTTGCTTTAGCTGAATTAGTTTAGCAAATTTTTGAGTTTTCCAAACTTAAGTAGGTTATCGCTGCTAAGGTATAACTTTAATTTCTCTGCTCTTACTTGCAGTATACAGTACATCTTGTCACAAATTGATAACTGCATTCAGTATGGAGAAGATGCTGATGTGAAGATTAAAGATTTTGACCCGGAAGATGATGATTGAAATTATATAGCTATCTGTCAATTTTCTTTAGGCTATTTCCAAGTTCTGGCAAGGTTGGCCAGTGGCAGCTCGAATTACACAAGATCATTAGTAAAGTTACATTTTGTAAATGTTTAATTTCAGTGTAGTAGCAAGTATTTGAAATGCTTTTCATCTCATCTATGAGTTGCATTCGGTTACTAACTGGAAAGAATGAGAATGGGAGCCTAAACCATGTGTGGGAAGTCTCTTTTTTCTGTTTGCGGATAGATCTGTGAAGTTCTGCACAATCACAGGTTTCTACGTTTGGAGCAATCAGCATGCGTCAATTAAATTGCTAGATACAAGAAGGGATTCCGGTTTGTGTTGCTGGCAACTAATTTCTGGCTTTTGGGAACAGTACTTTTCTGTAAAAGTTAAACTTTGCTTTAGGTAAGCTGCTTCGTAATAGGTGAAAGAAAAAGTTCAAAATGGGAAAGGAGAGGAAGACATAAAAGGAGGAGGAAAATAGGAAGCAAGAAATCTATATCAATTTGATTCAAAATCATTCAGGGTGTTTTATGGTTTAAAAGTTCCTTTGGTTTGGCCCAGCAACAATGACGCAGTAGAGAGTCTCAAATTGAGAAATTTTCATATAATTCAAGCAAACCGTGCTTCAGGGTAAGAGGGATAACGGGTTTTCTTCCTTCTCATTCTTTTTCTTTTCCTTAATAATGACGATGTAAGAAGTTGAAGTCAGAGGTTTACTGTATCCAGAACATTCGGGAAATAATCCCCAAAAAAAAAAAAAGATAACAAACTTTGCAATACCCACTTGTGTATACAAATCTAGTTTTTCACTACTTTGAAGCTGATAATAAAGCTCTGTACAATAAACCACACAACATGACAGCACTGTCATTGCACTAAATGACCTAAACTAGATATTTGTTTTCTTTACTAATGCTTATGACTCTCGAGCATCAAGCCATGATAGGTTGTATGATGTTCATAGAGCTTCAGCCTGAGAGCAGCATTCCTTCCATGAATGAAGAAAAGCAACGCAGCAAAGATACACCTGTGAATCAAAAAACCAAAAAAACTTGTCAAAGCTAGCATTTTGCTTAGAACTGAAGACTTTAAAGCAACAGACGCAGTCATCAAGGTTAATCAAGAGTGGCATGCTCTTCCATGGAATATGACATGAAATGGCAAGGGGAAAACAGGAGATGCAAGGCATTTGTACCACCCGGAGGGCACAGGATTCAAACAATGCTTTTAAATGATATCCGGAGTTATCAGTATAATTTGATTAGGCAGTGTAGATGAGGGATTGCCACTTAATATGTTAGGTTCTAGTGCCATCTGTTATGACAAGTGGAAAATGAAGGCAAGCCTAGAAAGAGGTATGGAAAAGAGGGAAAAAGGGAGGTAGAAATGAGGGGCGGGAGACTGGGAGTTGAGGGTGAGGAGGCAGGGGCTAGGCATTTTAATCATTGTAAGGACTTGTGTCGAAGAATTTTACCCAGTTAGTCATTTAACACAACACTAATCAGTTCAGGATGTCAAATTCTTGAGCCCCGAATCAGACCACAAAGCATAACTAAGAAATGACTCCAGAACAAAAATTAAGAGAACAAGGAAGCATACTGTTTGATGCATGAAAGCCCAAGGATCGCAAAGTGGCATTCAGAGAGGATGACCAAGAATGTAGAGCTATCTTCTGATCCACTTGAATTCCTTCACGTTGCAACAATACCTCAATCGTTAGATCAGAATAACTATGACTTGAAAAAAATTACAGCTGACAGAAAGGGAAGAATCATGACGTTTCGTTTTAACAAACCTTTACACCTTATTTCTCCAACTTGAATAAGATAGTGAATAGTGCATGTCCCCCATCAGAACTCTGAATAATCTAACACAGCATGCAGAGAGAATCCACGTCTCCAAATTTAGGTAATAACAAATTTTATCCATGTATAGAAGCAATGCTTCGATATATGTTCTGGCAGGTCTACCTGCACCCAAAAAAAAAAGTCATTATATATACACAGAGAGATAGAGAGAGAGAGAGAGAGAGAGAACTAAAACAATTTAACACCAATCATGAAATGTGGAAATGGACCATTTTCTTTTTGGCGGAAGGGGGTTTACAACAGTATAGAACATGCATTGAGAGAAGGGAGAAGGGAGAAGGGACAGATAGCACTGTACAAATAAACAGCTCACCAGGCAAAAAAAAAAATAAACCAATAACCATAAATTAAGCAATAGAAGATTAAGGTAGTCTTCTTAGCTACATCTAAGTGATGAACTAATTGGCAGATTATCTGACTGCCCCTAGTCTAACAAATGGATGACAAAATGCATTCACTAACTTGCAGAACATGTGACTATATTGACCTATTTGAAAAGAGATTAAAAAGAGAATTCGAGGCAATCCTATTGCAAAATCAAGAGAGATTAGAGCAAGATTGAAGTTAACTTACACTGCTCCATGTAGTAGAATACTGATCAGTAGACAGCAACCAGTCACCTGCCTTAAATTGCAAATCCAGGCCGTTATCTGACACATCCAGATCTATCAATCGTTCACCATAGCTTTCTTCTAATTTATGCTTTCTTCTCCTTTTCTTAATATGCCTTCCTTTCTTCTTATGCTTAACTTTACCTGAAGGCCCGTCATCCCAATCAGATTCACTTTCTTCTGAATATTCGTCATCTTCTAGCAATCTATACTTGTCAGACTTTCGAAAACCTATGCCGTTGCTAGAAAATAAGGACTCCCAGGACTCAGAAGTCCGAAATTCCTCCGACAACCTAAAAAAGATTGCCCAAGACTGCAATCCTAACCATCTTATTGACTCTAAATTTTTCTTCTTGGACCATTCATCCATAATTGGAGCCAAACTATCAGCACGACTTGAAGAAGAACAAACCTGAGAAACTATATTCTTAACTTTTTCTTTTTCATCCAGATTACCTTCTTCACGAACAAGTCGCAGAAGCTGGCGTGCTTGACTAGTGATGGCATTTAACAGTAGTAATTGATCAATAGAAGTAATACTGCACTTTGATAGTATAACTTCAAGCCAAAAAGACGGGCTGTCATACTCAACAACTTCAGACCTTGATTTAAGAAATTTACTGATCAAGTCCATAAAGTATGATAACTCCTGCTCTTCAAGAATGATAAGAAGGTGATGGCACAGAGAGGAGAAGGGTTCCTTAATTAGAAATTCATCTATGATCCCCCATAGTTCTTTCATGTCCTCCTTATACATCAAATTTACGAACATATTAACAAAAAACTTTTTATCTATTTTCAATATCTCTCCATCCTTCAATGACTCAGCAAATTCGCTGGATGACCAAAACTCTGGCACATATTCAAGAAAATTCTCTACTGTGCGTTGGACGTCCAAATCAAGAAAGTAATGAGGTTTCGTAGCAACCACTGCAGGTGACTGGCCATGCTTTCCCTTCCACTCCAGTTCCTCCCAACAAACATCTCGATGCACAAAAGCATAATGGGATAAAGCCTTAGCCCCCTTTCTGTGCCCCAAGCCAGTGCCCCCACTAAAATTAGAGAACCACTGCAAGATCCGCCTCGGATTTCCTGCATTTAACAATAATTAGCAGAGGAACCTAAATACAAACCAAAGTTTGCTTGGCACAGTAACTTGCCTCTGAAGAAATTCTCCAACATGGAGCTTTTCTTTGCAATAATACGCCCTGCTTTTTTGGGCTCCTTTTCAAAAAGCAACTGAAGAAATTGGGCTGCTAGGCGTTGCTTTGCCGTATGAGCTGTTAATAACCTCACAAAGAGTTCCCGCTGATGGTGGGGACTGATTGAACTTATGCCCGCAATAGTGTTGCAGAGCCAAAGTCGAACCTCAGAACGGCCCCCTGAAGTCATTAACAACCACAAAACTGATTCTAGCTCCCTAAGAAGTGCTTTCCTCTTTTCAAACAATTCATCATTCCCATCATTGCTCCAATTAGAAGCCGAAAGAAACAACTGAATCATCATGAAGAGAACTATCAATCGTTCCACGAGACACCTGAGTCCAAACTAAGTCCCTTACAACAAGGCAACTTGGCACAATCTAACCAATACCATCAAAACAAATTACTTCCATTAGAAAAATTAAATAACCAAGATATTCAATAACACACGAAATCGAAATCATTAGCTGCTTCTTTCGATCAGCAATCACTGTTATACACTCTAATCATGAGATGAGATGACAGTATATGAATTTTTATTGCTCCAAAAATCGAAACCAGAATTCAGAAACCTGAACATTATTAATCTCAAATTTTTTTCAATTACTAGGAAAGCCCAAAATCACAATTGAGCGAGCCAAGGAACAAGCTTGGAATCTAACTAACAAACTGCTGTATTTGCTACGACTTAGCACAATAATAATATCCTAAATATCTCAAATTTAATCCAGAAATACTGCTAATTATCAATACCAAGCCCAAAAACAATGCTAATTATCTGGTAATTAATTTACCATAACCTAGATTAGCACAAAGACTATAATGTTGCGGTGATTTACTTTTTTGATATAAATGGTAGAATTGAAATTTCACCTGGAATGGGAATCGAGGGAAATAGAAAGGGTGGTGCAGAATAGCTTCCCCAGCAGCTGCCGTGCCCTAATTTTATTGGGAATTAATTGGGGATAATGGGCTTCGAATGATAAAGAGATAGGTGTAAAAGCAAGACGAGAAAGGGAAAAATTGTATTCTAGGTCCCTTATGTTTGTGATAGTTACAATTTAGTCCCTCATGTTTTACCTTACCATGCAAAACAAATTTAGTGTAAAGGTCTTCTCATTTGATTATTTCGCATGATTTTATATTTTAATTCTGAAGAGTAAGTTGCTCTCATGTACTTGTTTGTTTTTTAGATTTTACAACAAACAAAAAATTTAAAATCTACCAATGGTGATTTCTTATGATTCTGATTAATTGATCAAATTTT
Organism: Coffea eugenioides; assembly: GCF_003713205.1. NCBI lineage: Eukaryota > Viridiplantae > Streptophyta > Magnoliopsida > Gentianales > Rubiaceae > Coffea > Coffea eugenioides. The sequence goes on along the minus strand of NC_040038.1, from coordinate 10,702,068 downwards.
ATAACAAAATATCGTTGATAAGAAAGTCACTAATGTCTGATTTAAGCACGGTTGTAAAACTAGAACTTTGTTCTTTAGAATTATACCTACGAATGAATAGTATATTAGTTCTTCGTGTTTTTTGATGATGATCCTAGAGTATATTAATTCTTCATGATTAATTTTCTAAATTATATGCATCATGCATACCTTAAAGATGAACTTGACCTTTCTTTTAGCCTTTTTTACGTTCAAACTGTATATGCTAAGTAATTTCATTAACTCATTCGCTTTAAAATTTTGTAATTTTGGGTAGTGAAACGTTTTGATCATGTTTGGTTCTGGCTCGAACTGGTCATTTTTTATCATGTCAGAGGTCAAAAAGTACTACTGCATTCAGCATTACCTAATGATAGAAAGTTAGAAACCTCTTCAATCATTCAAAAGTGAAATTAATTGAGTTTAGTGATGCAGGTGATTGTCTCGATTATCCCATGTCCAAGTTATAAATGCTTGTACCAATAAATAATAATATGTTTAGTTCTTTCTCAGTAATCTTGTTCAGAACAGACCAAGTTGAAAATGTTTTTCATGAAGTATGGCCTGATGGTCATATAAGAAGCACTAAATCATATTGTTTCACCTAGAATTAACAATGCAAAATTGTCATCTGGATCATCTTTGCATCAAGTTCTGACAATAATTCAAAAGCTTGGATCTTGCATCGTCAAATTAGTCCTAGTGATCTTTATCTGGTGTCTAAACCTATCCGTTGTTGCTGCTGCTTAATTCTAAGTGTGACAGCACAATTGTGATGTCTGTTTATTTCAAGCATTCTTTTGTTTGCAGTCAGGTGAAATTCTTTTTCTTCATACTCCAGGTTCAGTCTTGAAATTCTTTTGTTTGAATGGCATCAGTGGACTTCTTTGGCAGTGTTCAGTCTGATTTTCTCCACACAGGCACCGTAATTTTGCCTTCGACTTTAGTGGAACGAACACTTTTCTCCCAGAAATAACTTGGAGTCTACAACATTTTGAACCTTCGACGGTTGGCTCATGAGCATTCTGGTCTTGAACTTCGCTGTCTGTCAAGATAAGTGCTTTGCAAACCAAAGTAATAGCTCAAAATTGCATTACAAGATTGCATATCACTTGATCACTCAAAATGGCACCCGTGGGAGACCGGTCACTACCGAAACCTTCCATAATCTCTGCTCTCTCGAGCCATCACTTACTGGCACGTGAGTGACTGACGCACGCATCTGTCATTTGGTATGACAGAAGCTATGCACCTAGGGGACAAGGGGCACGGACGGTTGCAGGTGCAACCGTCCCCAATGTTTTTGCCCAATGTTTTTGACCATATTCAACGGCGCGTAACTTTGGTTATACACGGCGTAACTTTGTTTGCACAACGTGTAACTTTAGTACAAAATGTTGCGGGTTCCACACACGGTATGAAAATCGATGCACAACTTGTTATCTGGACCGCACAAAATTTTTTGGCCAAATCATGACCATTAACTGCTCAGGGACGGTGTCATTCTGATGACCGTCCCTGCCCCATTTCCGCACCTAGGAGTTGACCTACAGTATCCCTGTAGCCGTCACATTACCCTCGTTTTTTGAGATCTGTACTACGGTTTGTGAATATAAATACCTCTCTTCCCTACACACAAAGGTAACACCTTCTTGTCGACTCACTTACTCGTCTTCCAACTCCTGAAATCCTTGTTGTCTAACTTAGACATCGGAGTCATCCCGGGAATTCAGCCCTGACTCCATCCCTCTTTCATTGCGTTGTGTTTGCTGGTAGGAAGCTCGGCTCAACCAGCACGGACCCGATCTCTTCCTGCCCGCACAGCACCTTCTCAAGAATTTTCTTGGGATCCATTGGCATGAAAAAGATCATGGTTTGGACGCTTGGCACACAAAATGGATTCATTGAGGAGCGGGATAGGACTGATGGAACTGTTCTTTATAGTTTTGCAAAGTTGCAGCTAGCACTTCCTGAATATAACCTTGAATATAGCTACTAAAGATGATTTCCCCAACCTTGTGCCATATATACTGATAGAATAGCACACTAGTCACCTGTTTTGTACAATAAGGAGACTTACTGCAAAATTTACAAGCAAAAAAGGAACAAGCCATTTGCTGAGTATAATAGGAAATGTTGTATTACTGTCCATTGTTTACAGAAAAAGCAAAAACTACTTGCCCTTAGCTTTAACGGATGCTCTAGCCTCAAACTTCACAAACATAACTACAACAAACGGACAGTCGGACTCCAATTTCTGGAACTCAAAGTTATGAGCTAGTAATACACATATTGAGTTGTTTCCTATGCTTCTATGACCTCCTAAAGAAATGCAGTTAAGAACAGAAACAATCACCTAAACCTGACAGTCATACTATACATAAGTTTTGCTATAATTTGTTCTGTGGACTTTGCTAATATGAACTAGAAGCCTAATGAAATCTGTAGGCATAAATACTAAGATGGACGAAGGAGATGCCTACAAGATTCATCAATTGTGATTTGAGGATCTAGTAGTGAGAGAAGATCTCATGTCCACAATGGCAGATTCAGCTGCTCCTAACTTGATTGCCTCTTTGCTTGCTCTTATGAATCTTGATACTGCACCTTTAGTGTATTCATGAGCTTCTCTAACATTCATTTTCTTGCCCATGTCATCTGGGAAGCTACTCAAGAAATGGTCACCATTCAGAACAGCAGCCAATTGCACTACTTCTCCCTGGAACTGAGAGAGTCTTTTATTTTCATCTGCTTTTATGCTTCTCAATGGAAAAACATCAGGAAGGACCTCTGTCATTTGATAAGAGGAAACCTCTTTAGTAATTCCTAGCATGCTTAATTCTAATAGAAAAATGGTAGAAAGGGTGTAAAACTGGGAGTAATTATAAAGTTTACAACTCAAAAGGCATATCAATCTCTCATAGAAGACCACCTTGTTGATCAAAATCTTATCTCCTAATAGCGCTTTATGTATGTTTTTCTAAGCAGTCCCTTTGATTGATCGATAAGCTATCACTTGAAATATAACTTGATTAATATCTTCAGCAGGCATAACTTACCAGGGCAATCAGTTCTTGGGGAGGTCAATTCCCCAACAACCTGTTCAAAAGTGCCTGCCCATGCATCTCTATGCGTCAAGAAGTTGGATGAGAGATTGAAAATCTTCTTCATGGTAGCAGGGACCGAGGAATGCTCGAACTCAGAGTTTGGAGTAGGTCCATTTGGCCTGCTTATTACTGCAAACAGGACAAGCCAATCATCAGCAACTTGCTGAAACAAAAGAGACAATATAAAGAGCAGACCTTTTCTAGTATATTCCTTTTCTGGGATTATGCAAACCAGGTTTGATGCCCAGCTTATATATGCTCAATTGGAAGAAAACTATGACCCGGTAGCTTCATGAAACTGTAGAATATTATAATAGTTCTTACGAATTATATTGGTTAAAAACTTAACATGAGAATAGCAGTCTCTAAAACATTATAGAAATTAAAAAAAAAAACCCCCATTTGAATATGATTGTATGAAGAAATCAATGGAATTTCAATTTTCAGATAGCCATGTGCTCATGTGCCAATGCCACTGCTGCTTACCTACTACAACTGAGATGGGGGAATTAACAAAATTTTGGTAATACAACAAACAACATCTTGCTGTATCCTGACACATAAATATCATAAAGTTCATAACCATTTTAGAAACAGAACTACTCTTTATTCTTTTTCTTCTTCTTTTTTTCCTTCTTCTGATCCATATGTAGACAAAGAATGAAAAAATATTCTCCATATCCATTTCCTTCTATTCCATCAAGCTAAAGAATCAATAAGCCCTGTATGATGGTTGAGTTAAATGTCAGTAATTGTCTGCGAACTCTAAATTTTGTTACCACTGGACTTTACCCTTCTCTACTTCTCTCTTTGTAAATTTGAGATAAAACAACATCATACAGTTCTTTGCGCCAGAAGAGTAAAGAAGCCTTAGAAAATGAAGTGAGTTTTACCAGTTCCTTTCTTGATCCAAGGAGACACCATAATTGTTGGAACACGAACACCAAGTCTGTCAAAGTTGAAGAAATAAGGAGCTGGTCCTGTATTTCCATCAGGATTGGGAACATTAGCATAAGGAGTCTGAACATGATCATAAAAACCACCATGTTCATCATAAGTGATGATGAAAAGAGTTTCATTCCACTGAGGACTTGCTCTCAATGTCTCATAAATCTCTTTCACTAGCTTCTGCCCATTAGCAACATCATGCGATGGATGATCATCATTTCCTGGAAAACCGATTAGATCAAAGTACCTAGGTTCAATCACAGTCAGGCTTGGCAATTTTCCATTTCTTGCATCCCTCTTAAACCTCAGATCATACTGATGCAACTTAAAAATATACTTCAGTTTCCTCAAATTCCTGAAGAATAAAGTAGTTGGAAAACTTTGAAAATATATACCAAAATCCAATCCATTGTCATGAAGCGAATCAAATATAGTCTGTTGAGGGTATCCAGTAGCCAACTGCTTTATCACATGGCTAGTTGAGCCATGAGAAGTAGCAGAGTAAACAAACAGCCTGTTTGGTTGAGTAGGACCAGGAATTGAAGAAAACCATCTATCAAAAACCGCGAATTCCCGAACTAGTGCAGCATAAACTGGCAAATTCTCAGGCTTAAAACCTTTCATAACTGTTGCAGACAGATTCTCCGACATCGTTAGTGCTTGTTCAACAAAGCCAGTCATTGAAGGAATTGAACCAGAACCGAATACCTGTTGCAGCACCTCTTCAAACGAGTGACCAGGGTCCGGATCCACAAATTCAGCATCATCAGAAAAGCAGATCCTTTGAGTATGTTGAGCCTTAGTTGAAACAGGATTACACTCATCCCCTGTTACACCATTGATCAATGGATTGATGTAATCCTTCATCCATCCAATCATATGATCAAAAGATCTGTTCTCCAAGACTAGAACAACAACTGTCTTAATGGGCTGCTGCTGTGCTTGATGAGTGATACGAAAACTTGACAACAGTGCAAGACAAAGCAGCAACAGAGAGGAAAATGCAGGTGCTTTAGGCCCGAATTTTCCCATTCTTGATCTTGAACTTTCAATAACAATGTAAACTAACTCCAACCCAGATTTTTGCCTCCCTCTTAGGATGAGAAATGATGAATTTCTGGATGGAAGAAGTGACTATAGTAATGGAAGAAAATGTGCAAAAAGGAAGCTGAAAAAAAGCAATTAGCAAGGCTGCTCTTTTGTTGTGGGGGAAAAAGAAAAAGTGCAGTAGGAATCTAGCAACGTGTAGAAAAATGTTCCTATACTTAAAACATTGTCATAAATGCAGCTAAATCTAGTGAAAGAAAAGCATCTTGATCGAAGAATGAAGGGAAAAAAGAGCTGAGAAAATAGGAGAGTTCTGTTCTTCCAGTTCTTATCAGTCAAGAGTCACAAGGGTGCAGTTGTGGTGGGAAACTGTAGTGTAGGAAAATGATATCTGAATGTCTGACTCACATCGCTTTCGATGAGAGGAGGTTAAATGCGGGGCGACGTGTGCAATCCAGCCGCAGTTTTGGCGGAATCTGCTTTCATTCATCAGATTTTGGGTCTTTTTGTTTATCTTTTGGGTTAATCACAACTAATCCCCTTAAAGTATACCTCATTTCTCACTTTACCCCCTACCATTTTTTTGTCTCACTTTATCTCCCATTAGACAAAATTATCCCTCTATTATTCTAAACTCTTATTTTTCTTTTTTCTTTTTTTTCCTTTCCCCTTTTGTGCTCTTTTATTTTCTTTGTCTCTTTCTTCTTTCTTTAATTCTTCATCTTTCCCATAAAAATCTTCATTTTAATGATTGAAATTAAAAAAAAAAGAAATTACAGAGATCTATCTTCTCCTTAAATGATTAAAAAATATTCAAATCACTTTCCCAAAATACAATTTTTTTAGCCTTTCAATTCTTTTAATTTTGGTCTTTCCTCTTTCCTTTCTACTTTCTCATTTTATTCTCAAGAAAATATTATAAGATGAAATTGTGACCTGATTAATAATCATCAATTGAAATTTATGACACGTGGCATCATACAAAAAATCAAAAATTAGTTTTTGATACCTTTTAAATTTTCACTCAGAAATGCAATTACAAACTCAAAATAAAAATTTTCATTGACATGGAGTTTTCTATTGGAAATGATGAAAGAGCGAAGAAAGAGAAAAAGAAATAAAAAAGAGGAAAAAAGATAAATGAAAAATCAAAATAATAAAAGGGTAATTTTATCCTATAGGGGGTTAAATGAGCAAAATTAAAGGTTAAAGGGTAAAGTGTTAAATGAGATATACCTTAAGGAGATTAATTGTAATTAACCCTTATCTTTTTCACGGGATAGTTAAGTATTTACGCTAATGTTTTTCAAGAAAAATGTCGGTGGAAAATTGCAAAACTCCCAAACAGTCCTTCGAAATTGGAAAATGGACCGATTTGTCTCAATTTTACAGTTTTGCTCCAATAATTTTGTTGGGAAATATTTGTCTTCAATTTCAGTACCACAGTTTTGTATGCCTTAGCAAGTTTCACAAACTGTGCAAGAAATTATTAGCTCACATATACTGTTTGCTACTTGGTTGTGAGGAAAAATGTTATTTTACTTATGTTATAAACACGTTTTTTAATCAATATTTTATCTTTCTAACGACTGATTTATTTCACATAAATCACATTATAAAAGTGTTATTGCAATTATTGCAAATAATAAATCAAATAATCTCCTGTCCAAACACATTCATTAGTTCTTTACCTGTAGGGAAAAATATGAAAGTGATGAAGAGTTAATTTCTTTTATTTTTGATATTCTTGGATATTGCTGCATTTTGTGTCTTGCAAATACACACAAGAATTTTAATAACTATCATTAAATTCACTAATTACTTACTTTCTTTTAAAATTTTATAGGTAATCAAATATACATGGAAAAGTAGCTTTCACTTCAAAATTAAATATACGTATCACATGATTTATTAGCATTTTCCAAATGTTCCCTTAGTATTTTCATGACAATCTTTACAATACAAAACCAAGAAGCCAGCTCTTTCTAATTTAGGCTTAGTTTGGGAGTTTAGGATAGAAAAGAAAAAAGGGAAAACTTAAATTATGAGAGAAGTGAAGAGAAGAGATTGTTATGTTGTTTGAGAGTTTTGAGAATTAGTGGAATGATTTTGGATATAGGAGTCATTAAATATTTTTTCAAGACCTTTTTAAGGACAAAATAAGCATTTAAAAAAAAAACTTGACAAACTTTCTCAAACTTTCTTCCCATTTCCTTTCAATTTGGGAGGAAAAATTTTAGCTACTATTCATCCTCTTAAATCTTTCCATTTCTTTTCTTTTCTTTCCTACTAAAAACTAACAAATGAAAGAAAACTAGACGAAATCTTAAGCAAGAAACTAGACGTTAAATTGGCCATTGAAAAATGTGTTAGCACAAAAAGAATGTAAGAAATTATTTAACTTATTTGTTTTTTTGTTGTTTGTTTTCGTCTATAAACAAATGTATGGTTTTGTTCCCCCTTTAGCTCAACCGTTGTTTAGTTCATTTAGAAAAGAAACAAAAGAAAAGTTCTATATAACTCGCAATAATAGTAAGAAATTTAATTATTAACAGGTGGTTTGAATCATTTGTTTTCTCCCTCTCTTATTTCTCTTGCCCTCTTGATTCTTCATTTTTCTTTATGAGCTTTGTCATTCTGAAATCTAAAAGAGTTTATTATGGTAAGTTAAATTCGAATTTCTACCTTTAAAAACCATACGAAGTTTTCAGGTTTCTTTGAATAGTTTATTATTTACACAAATTTAGTTGCTTACATCATAAATATATTTTTTAATCATTTTTTTATTTTGCATGCATCATATCCAAAAATTACTATAGTTTTTCTCAAAAAAATTATCTCAAATAATCTCTTATCTAAATGCACTTATTTCTACTTTCTTTCTTACACATTTTCCTTGTCTCCTCGAATGCATCTTTTTTTTTTTTCCTTTCTTTCAAAAGATTTCAACTTTCTTTCTTATGCATTCTTCTTGTCTCCTTGAATGCATCTTTTTTTCCTTTTTAAAATGATTAACAGTTACTTCTCACTTACCTCCTTTATGACTCGGACCTGTATTTATCAATTAAACTGTATTTCATTGTCAATAACAAGTCAATAGTAATATTTCCATGTTAAATGCCAATGGAAAATGTGTTATGACGACTTGTCAAAATGAATTTCAACAAAAGCAATATAAGCTAAAGAAGCAAACAACTACTCTCTAAAGTAGTTGGCCATCAAAAAAGTCTTTAAACTCTATTTGAGTGTAGATCAAGAGATTAAATCTCTTGATTACATTTTAAAAATCCAGACTTTCTTGAAATATCGTACAAGAAAAAAAAAAGTAAGCTAAAGAAACCTTCTTTAGTGTTTCTTTGCGTTGTTATGGGATACTTTCGCCCATGTGGTGAAATAATTGTGTCCCCTGCGGTCTCCGGGGAAATAATAACAACAACAACAAAGAATCAATAATTTTGTTTTTTACGGCTTTCCACGTATAAAAAACAAGGATTTGGCTTAATTGCAGTCACTCCTCTTAACTTTTCAAACTTTTCCAATAGTGAGATTCTCAAAATTTCTCACATGTAAAATTACCATTCACTCAACAATCTCTAAAGTACACTCAACAATCTCTAAAGTACAAAATCTATCAATGTACTTTCTACAACGGAATTTACACTTGAAAGTTGAGAAACTCAAATCATACAAAATCTGTGGACCTTATGTCTTGAAATTTACACTTGAAAGTTGAGAAACTTGAATCGCTTAACTCCGTATGCCCCAGTGTAACACACATTTATCGACGTAAAGTCTCCCAGCGCACATTATAAAAAATATCAACTATGATCTTTTGTCAACTTTAATTTAAAGAATTACACAAATCCTCATCTCTTTAGAACCCAATTCAGCACTTAAATTTAATGAATTCATATCTTAATATATTCAAATCATTTGATAACAAAAAATTGAACATATGAATTAATTAAGTGCAATGAATTTTCTAGGCAAAATTTGCTTTCAAAATTAAGTGATAAGGTTCCGTTTGATAAAACTGAATCTGAATTCTGAAATCTGAATATTGAAACAATTAATTTACTAAATTTTATGAAAAAAATATATAAATGTCTGAATTTTAATGTTAAATCTAATTTATATTGTTTGATATACATTTATAACTGAATGCTTAATAAGTTAAATTTGACAATTTTGCCCTTATATCTTTTCATCAAAAAAGAAATAGAACCTATGATTTAATTAGGTTAAAATTTTTAGGTATGAAAATGACAATATTTATTTTTAAATCAAATTAATATAAAAGATGAAATATATTATATAAGGAGTATGGAGAAAATATAAAAGTCATTAAAAAGGGAGAAAAAAGAAATAAAAAATCATTAGATAGAAAATATAAAGTTGTTTTATTATATAAGAATTTTGAATATAATTAACAAATAAAGGTAGATTTGGTAGATAAGATAAGACAGTTGAAGTAATTCTATTAATTCTTATCAGAATTAAGCATTAAGTTAGGATTCTTGTGCTGAAAAAAATACACATAACTTCAGCACTGCTTAACAAGTTCAGCAGATAGATTTTCATTTATCAAATACTCAAAACATCTGAAGGTCTGAAAAAGTTAAATTTCAGCACTTTTTAATGTTATCAAACAGATTTTAAGTCATTCATTTATCATTGAATGTGATTTGCACTCAAATGTATTAGATTTAATACTTAACAATTTAATAACTTAATGGATTCACATTTCAAACTTTAGTTTTATCAAACGCACCCTAAGCCCAATCATTTAAACTTGAACAAAATAATGTGACATAAATATAGAAAAATTAAAAGTTAATAAGAGGGTAGAGACAATGAGAAAGGAAAAACAGTTTACATAATAAATCTCAACTTTAAAGTGTGAAGACAAAAAGAAAAAACAGTTTACGACAACAAAGAAAGGGGAAAAAAAAAGAGAAAAGATAAAAGAAGAAATGTGACAGTTAAGTCTATTGGTCCAGCACACTCTAAACACTTCATGCCAAAAACCCACTATGTATCAGCATTCTAATCCCAATTTAGGCTGACAAAACCCTAAATAATGTACGTTCACATTCTCCCCAGTCGTCCGCCATTTCCAGCTCCGGCTCCGGCGTGATCCTCCCCTTCTCCGCCGGCCTCACCGTCTGCCCCGCCCTCATCCCCAATCAGCTCTTTCTTTCTTTCTTTGTCAGGTACATCTTTCATATACACGGACTCCTCTGCCTCGTGTTCTTCTTCATTTTTAGTACTTGTGTTTTATTTCCATTTTTGAGTTGCGTACTTTTGTGGCTTTTTTCAAGTGGTTGTCTGCAGAAATTTCAGCGTTGGAAAGGGTGGATTATAATGGAAATGTGCCTGATGATGGGATGAATAAAGGAAGGACCGGTTTAGATTTCTTTGTGTACTTTTATTAATGGGCTTAATTTATTATTACGCCGGTGTGTGTCAAGTGTTGTGTGTTTTTGGCTTTAGTCGGATACTGTGATAAATTTGTGATGGAAATGTAGGTTGTTAAATTCGATAATTTAATGAAACAGCATTTTAATTGTATCAATTCCCAAATTGGCAATCGTGTTCCCCTTTTGTGTCCTTTTTCTCAATCACAAGAAGGTAGCGAAGTAAACAATCTAGAAAAACAGACAGAGCCTTTTGGCTTTTAGTATATTGAACTTCTTTATGACCAGGGATAGCAAACTCTGTAACAAGGCATCAGTTTACAGTTTGCAAATTTTGTGCTTGATTATCAGCGGTATTATGTATTTAATAAAAAATCCACTGTTTTTCCAGCCCTAGATTTACATTGTGGCTCGCTGCCTTTCTTTTTCTCACCAAATATATATGGTGCATTTCTATTTAGGTCCTGGATGCACTTGGTTGTCCCTTGCAATCTTATTAGAACCTTCCAGCAATGAAACCAATAGCAAATGGGGTTCCTAGAGCCCAGAGGCAGAAAGGCTTTCAGAGTGAGGGGCCTAATTGGGTCCTTATTGCAGGCGGTGCTTTGCTAAGTACATTATCAATTAGGTTGGGTTACAAGCTGAAACAGGTGCTTGACATGAAGCCACCGGACAATACCAGCAACAGCTTGAAAGGTTATATGACATATGAATAAGCTTCACTTTTCCTTTTCATATTTCTTCATGGTGTTGTCTTGAAGAGTTGTTTGACAATTCAGGGAGTGGAAAATTTACAGGGAGAAAGAAATCAGGGAGCTGCGGTTTGCATTCAAATGCATATTCTTTTCATCAAGATGGGAATGCTTGCTGCAATTGCCTTTCTGGTCTGGCATTTCTCTAGCCTTAATTCCCCTTCAGCTGGAAGTTATTTTCCTTTTTTAGAACAAATATCCATTCAGATTTTTGGTATATAGGTTATTGCTCCAGCTGAACATGGTTGTTGCTTGATGCACACTTTGGTAGGGCATGCAATCGGTGCTGTTTCATACTTGTGGGGGTATCCTTATAACTATGTCCGAGAAATAAGATGCATTTGCTTGTTTTGCACAATTTTCATAGAATTGACACTTCAAAGATGAAAAACGGTTTTTTTTGGGTCTTTTTGTCTTTTAAATTTCTCCTGAATATTGATTGTCCGGTATATGTTTACCTCCACCTTCTTTTAAGTTTATATTGGTCTTGCTGCTGTTCTTCGTGGAGTGGTTGCTTCACATCTTAGATTCTCGTCTTTCTGGTATTATAAGGAATATCTCCTCAAAATTTTTTTTATGTAGTTCCACGAAAACTTAAAGACCTTTTTGCTGATTCTGGATGTATTCAGGATTTTATTTATGTCCCTATATAATTCCATGGTTCATTTCTTGTAATTTCTGGTAATTGATTAATGAACAGGATCTGTGAATGTGATGGAGATCAAACAGCAGCGCAATGGCCAAGTTCTGTCAGAACCTGAAATGGCATTACCTCTTGTTAAAGTTTCTTCTTCTGAGTTCAGCAAAGAGAATGGGGTAATCTGGGCATCATCTCCTGACCGCCTTGAGCTTCCTCAGAAACCATTCCACCATTCTAACAGTTCTGATTCACCTTGCGTCTCTGAAGCTGGTTCTGACATTTTCAGTAATCGAGAAGTGATTCAGAAGCTGAGGCAACAGCTGAAGAGACGGGATGACATGATAATAGAGATGCAAGATCAGATTGTAGAACTGCAGAATTCCCTCAGCACTCAGCTAACACACTCTACCCAGCTGCAAGCACTGCTAGATGCTGCAAACAGAGATCTGTTTGACTCAGAGAGAGAAATACAGAGGTTGAGGAAAGTAATTGCAGATCATTGTGTGGGACAAGACAATTGTGGTGATAAGCCTACCTCTGCACCTGTTTGGCCTGCTGAACTAAGGAATGGCCATTTGAATGAGTATTCCGAAGTTGAGGGACATTTGGATTCGTTGGAGAAAGACAGAAACAGTGACAAAATTGAAATGCTGCGAAGGGAAGTTAATGAGTTGAGGGAAGTTATAGATGGAAAAGACTACCTTTTGCAGAACTATAAGGAGCAGAAGTCTGAGCTCTCCATGAAAATCAAGGAATTGCAGCAAAGATTGGATTCTCACCTCCCAAATATTTTGTAGTGTGGCTGCTCTCTGTGTATTCTTCTTTGGCTTCTTACTTATGTTTTCTTGGTCTAAATCGCTTGAAAATCCCAAGTTTTGGTAAAGCATCATTTCTTTTTTCGTTTTTCGGTCGATAAGCAGCAGTTCTTGTGTGGTTCGTGTGTATATGATCTCAAGTTGAGAGTAGAGAGTTTTAGTTGAAGTTGGGAAACCGTTAGCGTAGTTGTTTTCAATTGAAGCTTCACTTTGTATTTGGCAGTATCAAAATGTCCATTCTGCATTCTGAATTCTCAAGGCATGAAAGTGATCCAATTCCACTTTAGTAGCTGATGGATTTCCATTTCAAGCTTGAGATCTCACAATATATTATGGTATTTTGTTACAATTCCATATGCAAATGCTGTTTTAACTGACAAGTTGATGTTCATAAATTTATAGGAATTTCTTGTATCGCTTTCTTTCAAGTTACATGGATAATGGGTAATTTCCTAGCCAAGTAACTTACTGAATCTATTTACTCGTGCAGATTATTGCTAGTGGACACTTGAATCATCCTAAGATTGCAACTCACATAATATGTAGCTAATAACAGGTGGTCGACGTTTCTTGCATGCGTGCTAAAATAATGGGTGATTGATATTCTCAATCTCTAAATGATTCAATTGAATGGATATTTTCTTGCGCAAACCATCAAGAAGTCCTCCCACAATGTTGTAAAAACTCTTTAGCATAGAAGGCAATTTTTGACAATTCAAAGAAGTTTTAACAAAGTAAATAATTATATACTCCTTGTAACTTAAATGTTTCTAATATGTCAATATCCAATTAACTTGTGAGACATAAATGTTATAGTAATTAGATCCTTTGCCTATATATTTTTTTTTATCTAGGATCTATAACGTTGGGGATCTCAATTTAACTATTAGCCATTAGACCAAAATCTCTTTGAACTTTGCCCATATTACTTCTTTTTATAATATACAAGTCCTAATAGGCTGTAATAAATATTTTTTACTAAAATTTTATGTCCTGGGAAGAAACTTATTTTATATTTAAGGACCAATTGAACGCATAAAAAACATACATTTTCAAACAAAAGTGTAAAAGAAGACCTTATTCAACCATATATTAAGTGCAATATTTGTTTTTTTATACTTATTTGCTCTTAAAGTTAAATCTGATGTAAACTATAAATATGAAAAAATAGGGGAGGTAAGTGTAATTCAAGCCTTTTCTTTCTCTTCCCCTTCAAATTTTAGTCCTACTAGGCACTAGCCAGCATCTTTCGGTTGCCCTCTCCACAAGCATACAGGCTCTGAACTCCAACATCAAAAAGAAGAATAAGAACCCAAAAGAAACCCCAAAAATAAAAAAAAGGAAGAAGAAGAAGATGGAAAATCAAGAGGGCAAGCAGCAACCCCACCTGATTCTCGCCAACAAACTCTTCTTGCTTACTCACCCAGATGTCGACGACATCGAGAAAGTTCGCCTCCGGGATGAAGTTTACAACGCCGTCGTTTCAGATGGTAAATTTGGCTTCTGAGTAATTTAGATATATACACTTTTTTTGATTGGTTTATATTTTTCAGTTAAATTAGGTGTTTTGTGTTTATATGTCTTGGGTTTTGTTTGTTAAGGAGTATTAATTTGATTTATGGTGGGATTGTATTCAGATATGGCGCCGTTGTACGAAACCCTAGTTGCAAATGGGGTTTTGAATTTGGATCAAAAGGTGCTGGATTCGATGCGTGCTAAGATTGACGAGGAACTCAAGCAGCTTGATGAAAAGTAAATTTCAGATTCTCATTAGACTAATTTATTTTTTCAATTTTACTAGCTTTCCGAATTTTTTTGGCATTGTTAGTGTAGGTTTTATTGAATAATTGGACCGTTTAGTATCAGAGGTCTGCGGTCTGTTTATTAGTTTAGTGGATTTGGGGAACGGAGAATAGCTTATGATTTCCAAGTCCTGAAAGATTACGTTTTGTAACGTCATTTCTGTATGTTTCTGTAGACTAGCTGCTTGAGTTCGGCAATTTTTTAAGCTGATGTCTTAGTTTTGCTGTAAGGCTCGGTAAAATGCTGCCTTAGTGCACGTATATTTGTATTGCTTAACCTGCTTTTTGAATGTAGTTGTTATGCAACTTCCGGTTTAACTTTTTAGTGTTTGCCTTAAATGTTTTGTAGGTGTCAGGCATTCCGACTAGATACAATAGGATGAATATTATTGATAATTAGTTTCATTCTGGCGAAGAGTAGGTTTAATTGGTTTTAGACGTTAATTCTGAAACATTGCAGTGCCGGTTCTTATGCTGTCACATGTAAGGTTCAACTCAAATGAGAGGTGAAGGTGCTTCTTTTGTTGATTTGTTTATTGATTCTTAGTACGTTAAAAAGGTGTGTGAAAAGAAGACAGTCCTGGTTTGCTTGCTCTCCATCAAATGAGTATTGAAAACTGTCTTTTGATGATATGGTATGGAAAGATGGCTTTTGAACTGGTGGCCTCTAGTGTTATGATATTAAATGCACATGAAACTCCAAACATGTAGGAATGTCAAAAGAAGCTACGTCTTCTTATGTTGATCCTCCCTCAATATAGATGATACAAGTTTGTGCACACAATTACAAACAAATTAGAGTGAACTGTGTGATTTGTTATCTCAATTTCTAGTTGCATATAATTTTTTTTTTTAAAAAAATTGGGTTAGCTTATGCAGATGAAAATGTAAAACTGGCAATTAGATATCAGTCATACATTTGAATGATGAACCATAGGATTTTGGCATCTCTTATTTGTCAAAATGGACTAGAGAGTCTGCCCCGTTTTATGCACTATTCCTGTCACCCCTTTTTGGCAATTCTTTATACCTTTTAATTTTTTCCCTTGTTCCTACTCTTTTGTGTTAGAATTTTCCTTAAAAAAGTAGAAATTAAGAACTACTACTCATAAGGCTTAAATATCGACCTGACTTGTGAAGTATTAGATGTCGCTATGTAATCCTTGTTAGATATTACATGCTATGTAGCCCTCATGTCCTTCAATTGCTGTTTTTAGTGGTAATTGTGTATAAAAAATCTCCCTTCAGGCAGTCAATCTGATACTTATGCGCTGGTTCTTGTTACTAGGACTAAAATTTGTAGCTGATGGTTATTCCAATATGTCATTGTGACAAGAGTGTGCCTAGTGATATATATTTTGCTGTTTGTCCTTTTTCCTCATTTCCTTAGCTTTTGGTGTATAGGTGCACAAATTCTTCATTATGAGGTCTTTCCGTGAAGTGGCATGAGTAGATTTTATTCCTGCTTATATAGCTCCATATGCTATTTTTGTGTGGCACTTCTTTAGTCTTTATTCATCTACTTTCTAGGATTGCTGATGCAGAGGAGAACTTGGGAGAAAGTGAAGTTAGAGAAGCTCATTTGGCTAAATCTTTGTTTTACATCCGAATTAGTGATAAGGTAGACGAGTGAACTTTTTTCCATCATTGCACCTCCATATCCCTCCTCATGATTTAACCATTTTTTTGGATATTTGCTTCACAATGAATCCAGGAGAAGGCACTTGAGCAGCTCAAAGTCACAGAAAGTAAAACAGTTGCAGTTGGCCAAAAGATGGACCTAGTTTTTCACACACTGCAGATTGGTTTCTTCTATATGGACTTTGATCTCATATCAAAGAGTATTGATAAAGCAAAGAAGTAAAGGATATTTATATATTGATCTTCAATAATATATACACACTTATATTATAGCTATGTGTGCTCCAGTTTTCCTTAATATTTGCTCTTGACTTGTGGCTTGCAGCTTGTTTGAAGAAGGAGGTGACTGGGAAAGAAAGAACAGGTTGAAGGTGTATGAGGGCTTGTTCTGCATGTCAACACGTAACTTCAAGAAAGCAGCAAATCTTTTTCTCGATTCCATTTCAACTTTTACGACTTACGAACTTTTTACCTATGACACCTTCATATTTTACACTGTCCTTACAAGCATCATATCACTAGACAGAGTTTCCCTGAAACAGAAGGTATTCATTTTTTTTAAGATGATTCTGGTTCAATTGTAGATCAAATAAGCAAATCATATTTTCATTCCTGTCTAACCACATCCCCTTGATGACATTCTAATACTTTTCATCTTTTTCTGGAAGATGATAAAAGGGATGAAGTAGAACTTATGGTGCCTGTGCTGTTTGTGGCAGGTTGTTGATGCCCCAGAGATCTTGGCAGTTATTGGGAAAATCCCATTTTTGTCAGAGTTTTTGAACTCACTTTATGATTGTCAATATAAATCATTTTTCTCTGCTTTTGGTAAGTATAAATGCTGTTTAATTTATGTCACTATCTTACAAACATATTTATGAAATACCTCATTCTCGATAGAAAAGAGGACCTTTAAGGGCATAGGCTCTTGAACATATAATGTCAAATCCAGCCTTCCCTCCTTCCCCAGACTGACGTGTGCTGCAGATTGGACTTGGGTTGTTCTTAGGGACTGGCTCCACGCTGCTTAAATATGTGACAAATTAATATGCTATATGTTTGTTCAGATTTGAGCTAGCTACTACTTTTCTAGATTAAGGATTTTTTAAAATTCTTCTCTTTTTCTTTAATTTTCTATGAAGTAGTAATTGTTAAATAATCTGATATAGTTATCTGCTTCAGTGTTTCTGCTATTCACACAAACCACCGTCTCCTCTGTTGAACTATCACAGTTTGGACCAATGTTTTGTCACTTATTTACAGTTTGTCTTATTCAATGTATTCAAATGACTTTCAGCTGGCTTAACTGAGTATATTAAATTGGACCGGTACTTGTACCCACACTTCCGGTATTACATGAGGGAGGTTAGAAGTGTGGTTTATTCACAATTCCTCGAGTCCTACAAGAGTGTTACCATTGAAGCTATGGCAAAAGCATTTGGGGTGACTGTGGATTTCATTGACTTGTAAGTTTGTCATGTATCTTGATCCTATGAGCTCTTACCTGTAACTTCAAATTACTGCCATTATACAAATAAATTGATGTTTGGGTATTTAATTCTTCTGCAGGGAGCTGTCCCGCTTTATTGCCGCTGGAAAGCTACACTGCAAGATCGATAAAGTAGCAGGTGTGCTAGAAACTAATCGTCCGGATGCAAAGAATGCCCTCTACCAGGCAACCATCAAGCAGGGAGATTTCTTGTTGAATCGTATTCAGAAGCTCTCTCGTGTCATTGATCTATGAGTTATGTAACTGTTGTTTTGCTTTGGGTGATGACATGGCAATTCGAGGAATTATGCCTTGAAGTTCTTGACTAGTCATCTGATGTATTTCTAGCGGGATGTCCTCAGTTCTTTCCCTGGAACTTGGTGGACTATTTCAGATCATTACTGAGTCTTAAAAAAATTATAACCTTTATGCAATCTTTGGACGGATCTGCTTGTGCCTTCTTTTACTATTGTGTTAAAATCGAGTAGACAACGGAGAATGTTCGCGTCATTTGAAATTTCAGATCGATGGTTAATTCGTGCCTCAGTGATTTTAATTCTTAGCAAATGTGTAACTGGATGTAACGATCTTCTTTCTTTGTAACCTCTGAGGCAGAACCCCTCGATCATTTATTGTTCAATTTTTAGCTACTTGTTCCTTCCTGTGGTTGTCTAAGTTGAAAAGAATACACTTCCGGGTGGGTATCAACCACCCCCCAACACCCCCCCTCCCCCCCAAAAAAAAACTGTTTCTCCCTCTCTATGTAGAGATGGGGAAGAGAATCCAGAACTGCAAGGCAAGATAACCAATGGATCGGTTCGGTATTTGTCACTAGTTATGCAAAATCGTTAAGCAGCATTCATAGCAGGAGCAGGTATCCTGCTATTTTCATTGCTGTACGGCCTTCAGTAAATGTGCTTTGAGGCGTGGATAGACAGTTTGTTTTCCTTTTCCAGGTTAAAGCAGTTGCTGCACAGTTTAATATCAGCTGAAATTAGGTTTGGTCCTGATTTTATATATAATTAATTGTTCGGAGGCTGGAGAGACTCTCATAATAATAATAATAATGCGCAAGTAATTTGTATTATGACGACATCAAAATTATGTCCAATCCAAGTCAATTATGTCGAACCCAAAGATTAAACCCCGAAAGTGATTAAAATCATTCCGAAAGGACAATGGCATTATGATCAACTCTCTTTTTTGGACCCAACATCCTGTCAAATGCAGCATCTAAATTATGTTAAAGCGCTCGCTACCTTCCAGTAATCATTTGTAAAGTTGCTTTTTCCTCTTTTTTTTTTTCTTTTTTTTTCCGACAAGGTGATTTCCAAACTAATGAACTGAGTCTACGACACATGCATACCTGTCAAGATAGAGACATAATCGGAGCTTTGTTTCCCGATCTAGCTTCTATGCTAAAGTCAGTTATGCAAGGGATTAGGAGTAAAAGCGGTACTAGTTGGACAAGTTATAAGCACGAGAGAAACTAAGCCAAAATCCTCTCTCCCCTCTCAAATGGAGGGGAGTATTTATAGTGAGGAAATCGACAAGAGGAATGATGGAACCTACTCCTCGTTATCTACAAGGAGTGAGCCTAGGGCAGTGGTATCAGAGATAGGTCTGGGTATGACAGTGGTAGCAGTCATATCAACTTGTCTGACACTTGTTAACTTTTGCCTGTAAGTACCAGATACCGAATAACCAAATGGATCCAACTGACCGAGGTGAAATCACCTTAGGAGGACGAAGACATGGGGAATGACCTCGATCAAACACATGTTGGGTTGTGTCACCTCGGCTGGAGCATCCACACCCAGCTTGCCATATTCAGTGGGATTGGAGTAGGCCTGTGTTTTAAAACTCGGACAGGACCGACCGGTTCGATCGAACTGGGAACCGGCCAAGTGTCCGGTTCGAGTTATGCTAAAAAATCGGGTAAGCAAAAATCCGGTTTTGACCGGGAAAACCGGATTTTTCGGTTCAATCAGCATTTAAAAAAAAAACTCAAACTTTTTAAATATTATGTTTTGACCCCTAGATTGTTAAAAACTATTAATATACCTCAAATATTTCATACTTTATCAATATTTTCTTAAAGTTTGGTGTTATTTTTCAATTAAATCCATAATTTTAATTCTAAACTTGTTAATGCTCATTAAATAATATAAATTGCTATTTGATTGTTCTAATTTCTTTGTATTTTCTTGTTAAATATATTTGAAACATCAAATATATATGAATATACATTTATTAATATTAACATGTTATTAGGTATTTTACATATAATATTTTAATTTTTAAATAATTTTTATTTATAACGTCATCCGGTTCAACCCCTATCGAACTCGGTTGAACCTATTGACCCCTGACCCCTGAGTTTGACCAAGTCGATACCCTGTCTGGTTCTGAAAACATAGGAGTAGGCACTGGGCTAGTTTTGCAAAAGGGCAGTTTGTACATTTACTGGTACTATTTTGTTTTGCTTTTTGGTTTTTTTTTTAAAAATTTTTTTTATAGCAAAGAAAGGGATGGAATTGAAGAAGCGGAAACAGGGTAGAGGGATTAAAATTCAAAACTTCTAATTCTATCTTGACGGGGGAATGGGGTGTTTATTTTGGTTTATGTCCATTTCATTTTCATGCAAGAAAAAGTTACGTTTACAGAGTGACAGTTGGTGCCAGTTGACAAGAAAATTGATTAATAATCATAATGCCATCAATTGAAGTTGGTGGCTCTTTTTTCACTACTTTAGGACATTGAAGACGTGCGACTGAGCTAACTTCTTAGGCCATCCATCACATGCATTTCGAGTGTTTGGATACCAAAATTATTCCAAATAATATTTCGCTTGCATCACAAACACATTTTTCAACCTATCTTTTTATATTTCCAATCACCTTTTATCTCACACACATCACATCACAAAAAATGCTACAGTAATTATTCCAAATAATATTTCAAATAATACACTATCCAAACAAAAATGTTACACAATCAATCTAACCTTGCACTAGCATTTTACTGTACTGGGATGATTAATCATTAATGTTAATTTCTGCATTAATCGGATGGTGAAAAAGTATTTGAGAGTGAAAAGCCAAACCATCCATTTACTTTTTGCCATTTTGACACTTGAAATTGGAATTAATGCCGATTTGATGCTTTCCAAGGTGCCAACTCATGCGCATTGATTTTCCTTTGGGAAAATACCGGTTTTCATCCCCAAACTTTGGGCACAAGACACATTTCGTCCCTCATCTTTTGGGCATGACACATTTGGTGTCTGAATTAACAATTTTTGACCAAATGTCATCCTCAGACGGCAATTTAACCAACCTTTAACGGACCGTTAAGTAAATGTGGCTAACCGAAGCAAAATCAGGTGGAAAATGACGTTGTTTTCACTTCCTTTGCAAATTTCCAAGACTAAGCTCCTACTGCAAATTTCTCCAGAGTAAACCCCCTCTTCCAATTATAAATATATAATTATAATTATATAATACATATAAATATTACTTAAACTAATATTTTATATAATTATAATGTATATTAGATATTAAATTTAATCATTATATAACCTTATATTCATAATAATAAATATAATTATAATTATATAATTTATTGATATTATATACACATATATATTATAAGGGATAATTTCATAAACCTCCCCTAAATTAGCTTATGGAAAAATGGAAAAATGGATAATTTATGGAGAAAAGCCATAAAGTGTTGGTGTTTTATTGGCGAACTGGTTTATTTTTATTTTATCCGATAAATAAATTTGTTTATGAAAAAATGGGTACTCTGTTCTTATAATAGAGGAAAGCCATAAAGAGCTGAAGTTTTATTGGAAAACGAGTTTATTTTTATTTTATTCAATAAATAAATTTATTTATGAAAAAATGGGTACTCTGTTCTTATAATGGAGAAAAGCCCTAAAGAGCTAGTTTTTTATGGGAAAGCGATACTTTACAGAAAGTGACCGCGATTTGGTTTATGAAATTATCCAAAAAAATAATTTAGAATGAATTTGTTTATTTAATTAAATAATTATTATATATATTTATATAATGCATTATATAATTATACTAATATATTTTATGAGTATAAAGTATATTATACATTAATTATAATTTTTAGTATATATTAGTATATTTATCATAATAAATATAAATATAATTATATAATATATTATTACTATATAGACATATATATTAAAATATATGCACATATAATATATATTTATAAATATATATAAATATATTATTAGGGTATATACCCTAATAACTATAATATATTTAGGGTAATAACTATAATAACTATAATAACTATACCCTAATAACTCTAATATATTTAGGGTAATAACTATAATATATTTATATATATATTTATAAATGTATATTATATGTGCATATATTTATAATATATATGTGCATATATTTATAATATATATGTGTATATAGTAATAATATATTATATAATTATAATTATATTTATTATTATAAATATACTAATATATACTAAAAATTATAATTAATATATGATATACTTTATAATCATATAATATATTAGTATAATTAATATTTATATATAATATAGTTATAATTATATATTTTATAATAATATTAGTTAAATTATATAATGCATTATATAAATATATATATAATAATTATTTAATTAAATAAACAAATTCATTCTAATTTTTTTTTTGGATAATTTCATAAACCAAATCGCGGTCACTTTCTATAAAGTATCACTTTTCTATAAAAGACTAGCTCTTTAGAATTTTCCTCCATTATAAGAACAGAGTACCCATTTTTCCATAAATATATTTATTTATCGAATAAAATAAAAATAAACTCGTTTTCTAATAAAACTTCAGCTCTTTATGGCTTTCCTCTATTATAAGAACAGAGTATCTATTTTTTCATAAACAAATTTATTTATCGGATAAAATAAAAATAAACCAATTCTCCAATAAAACACCAGCTCTTTATGGCTTTTCTCCATAAATTATCCATTTTCCCATTTTTCCATAAGCTAATTTAGGGGAGGTTTCTGAAATTACCCCTTATAATATATATGTGTATATAATATTAATAAATTAGATAATTATAATTGTATTTATTATTATGAATATAAGTTTATATAATGATTAGATTTAATATCTAATATACATTATAATTATATAAAATATTAGTTTAAGTAATATTTATATGTATTATATATTTATAATTGGAAGAGGGGGTTTACTCTCAGAGAAATTTGCAGTAGAAGCTTAGTCTTGGAAATTTGCAGAGGAAGTTGTTGAAGTGAAAGAAAAAGGGAAAGTGAAGACAACGTCATTTTTCATCTGATTTTGCTTCAGATAGCCACATTTACTTAACGGTCCGTTAAAGGTTGGCTAAATTGCCGTCTGAGGATGACATTTGGTCAAAAATTGTTAATTCAGACACCAAATGTGTCATGCCCGAAAGA
Organism: Coffea eugenioides; assembly: GCF_003713205.1. Lineage (NCBI taxonomy): Eukaryota > Viridiplantae > Streptophyta > Magnoliopsida > Gentianales > Rubiaceae > Coffea > Coffea eugenioides. The sequence goes on along the minus strand of NC_040038.1, from coordinate 10,678,908 downwards.
TGAGGGACGAAATGTGTCTTGTGCCCAAAGTTTGGGGATGAAAACCGGTATTTTTCCATTTTCCTTTTATCAACTGGCAATAGATTGTCTTATACTATACGTTAAGTGATGGGTTAACTGAGTTTAGATCCCTTAACATTAAATTATATGCCGTAGAATGGAAAGGCACTAAGTCAAATCCCATTGTATTGGACCACATAAAATCCCCTTCTTAAAAAAAAAAAAATATATATATCCCCTTATATTGGACCACATAAAATTGGATGGCCCCTTGAACTAATTCATTAGTTGGCTTCAATATCTTAATACCAGCCATGGGATGTTACATACTTCATATTTTCTTCGCTAAATTGACCCCAAAAAAATGTATAAAGGTTTAATCATAATTTTGCTAGGGTTTTGGGAAATTTAATTAGTTTTTGTCACTTTTTTTTTTTTGGGCTGAAGATTTAGCCTCGAGGATTCCCGAAGGCGGATGGTGCATTTGTAAAGTGGAGTGGTCCTAGAATGAAGCGTCGCAAAAAGCAATATATTACCCCAAAAAAGAATAGAATTGCTTCTTTATTTGATTTATTAAAAAGTTGGCAATTGGAGGTATCAAAATCAACTAACAAAAGATGTAAGGAAAAACTACACCAATCATCCCTCGCATATTGTGTATATAAAATTTTAGTGTCTCAGAATTAAAATGATCAATTTTAGCCTCTAACGTTCAGAAAACGTTCAAATTTTATCTCTTGTCACCTTATAAATTTGACCGGAATAAGTCACCAATCAATCAATTTTGAAAGTACAAATATGACAATTCACTTATTATGTTCATGCCAAATGCACTGGGCTAACGATTTACTCACTTTTTTATCACTCACCCTCGACCAAGCGGGCCAAACCAAGTACGTACCTACAGGTGCCATGATTCCCACAAACACAAGAAAGTGGCTAAATTCTTTTGCTTTGCTCAGCCACAATTTTCCATCCCACGGACAAACTACTATATAATGCTATCACCTTCTCAATCATCTTCAATTCTTGACCATGCAACCCAAATGAGTTTCTTCAGTTTCAGTGCTCATGTTTCTTTTGTAACATCCTGTATGTGTTCATAACAGAAATCCAGCTGCCCCAGAGTTTAACTTGAATTTGTGGAAAACATTAGGAAATTAGTAGGAACCCATTTTTAGTGAAGCTGAAGATTATCAGAGACCACCATGATTTTGCCGCTTGATTTGAAAGATTTCCAGGAAAAGCTCTCCATAAAGTTGAGACCTTGGCAGCGTTCTTTTGAATTCTGGGCTCGAACTATTGATATCTACACTGGCTATAAGGTCTCTCTATCCGTGAATTAATATTGGGATTAGCTTAGAATTTTGTTTTTTTTTTTTCACTTTTCATTTTTGTTTAATGGGGGAAAATTCCTTTCAGGTGTTTCAACTTAAAGTGTGCTTTGAGAAGGATGTGAAAAAGCAGGAGGCAATGTGGGAGAGGCAGCATGAGCTTGCCGCTGACAAGATTTATAATATGTGTGCTGATCTTGGTGGGTTTTTTCTAAAGGTACTCCTGTTGATTGCACCTTTAAAATTTTTAATCTTCTATACTTCTTAAAAGCCATCAATTGTTAAGTTTTGACTATTGTTTGCCTTAAAAGGTTACTCTTTTACTGTGTAATTGGGCTCTTATGGCACTGTTCTGAGTTAAAGATTTTGGTTTAAATAGGTACTACGTGTTTGTGACTTATGGAGGCTGTCATTTTGGGTTTTTTTTTTTTTGTTTCCTTCATGGTTTTGGTGGATTATGTTTTGTATAGGTTGCACAAATAGTTGGGAAACCTGACTTGGCACCAGCTGCATGGGTGAGAAGACTGGTCACACTGTGTGATCAAGCTCCAGCTACGCCGTACAATGTGATCAAAGCTGAGCTGGAGAGGGAGCTTAGTCAAAGTGTTGACGAGTTGTTTGACACATTTGATGCCAATCCTCTTGGTTCAGCTTCAATTGCTCAGGTTTATATAGCAACTTCACTATTTTGGCTAGCTAAAGACTCACAAAGTTTAAGGTTAAAGTTCTGAATGCAAAATAAAGTATCTTTAAGGTTTAATCCATGATCTCTCAACTCGGTTGGTATGCATTAAATTTATAATTTTCATGATTTCTTATTTGTTTCGTGGTTCTTTTGTGAGTACTCAACATAAATAATTTGGAATGCTAATCATCATGGAACAACTGGGAAGAACCTCGAGAGATGCATGTCAGTAAAGTTGATTCATCTTGTGATTAAGTTGGCAGTTGAGTAAAAGGATGCATTAGGTCTGTTCTGAAATAATAGCAAATGGTAACAGCCTGTGTGGGACCTTAAAGTTGTATAAATCGTTTATGTTAACATTGTTTTTACTTATAATTTAGAATTCAAGTGCTCATGATATCTATTCCAGTAAGCAAGGTTGAAATCAGGTTTCCCTATTATACTATTACCCAGGTCGTGCAAATGGGGTTGCTAAGTACATGTCAAATGGAGCATCCAACATTCTACAGTATGATGGATTGATTGGCTTATAAATGTGACAGCGTGATCTAATTGCGTGTTTACAACTTAGGATAGCCTTTCCGAGAAGTGGGATGAAACTCAAATTTTTGACAGGAGGCTGTGTTGGTAGGACTACTGCTTTTGAGGCCCGATTTTTTTCTTTCTTTTGTAACTGTTACTGCAGTATTTTAAGCAACATAATTCCTGAATGATAAATGGGCCTTATCAGTCTATAGATGCACTTTGTTAAAAGTTTCAGAATAAAAAATATGATGGATCCTGCAGCCTGCGGGGAATAATTAGTATCTGAAAGTGCTTGAAGTCTTTGTTCATGTTTTCTGATGGTGCAGTTGGTTTCTTCTTGATTAACAATATCTGATTGTACCGTTACATGTAAACTTGACAGAGTTTTTGGTCTAACCTTTACTCGCTATCCTTTTATTTTAAGACTATACTGATATAATGCGTGCATGTTGATGTCATGTATAACCTAGGTTCATCGAGCACGGCTAAGGGGTGACAAGAATGATGTTGTTGTCAAGGTAAGAAGAACTGAAAATCTGCCTGCATCTTTAATATGATTGAGGTCTTAGTCAATATGTTGCTGCAGGTGCAACACCCTGGGGTTCAGCATTTGATGATGACAGACATCCACAACTTGCAAGCTTTTGCTTTGTTTATACAGAAGACAGATATCAAATTTGATTTATATTCTATAACCAAGGAGATGGAGAAACAGGTATGCAGCTCCTTTTCTTTCACAATCATCTGTAGACATTCTGCTGTCCTTGTCTGCCACCACTTTTTTCTTTACTTTATTGGGGAGAGAGGGGGAGGGGTGTTGTTTTTTTTGGGGGGGTGGGGTGGGGGAAGAGGGGGTGTTGTCTTAAAGTTGTTTTAGTTTCCTACTTTTTATTTATATTTTTCATCCAAGTTCTCCATTATGCCATTCTTTTCCTATAAGGTGCACTAATTAGTGAGCACTCTCTTAGTTTGAAGTTCTACTTCAACTTCCTTTGATAAAAAAATTACTTTTAATTACTGTGAAGTACACCTGAATTTGCTATTCTGTCTTACTCTAGAGAAGTTTGGTCACCTTTCATGTCATGTGTTCCAATTTCAATTCATATGTTACACTGTCTTTTATTTTGTTGTTTCATTTCCCTCTGATCATATCATATCACATGTTGACACATCTCTTGTTCAGTTGATATTTCTTTACATTTATGTCTTATTGCCTTTCTATATATTGTTAAGTGCATAACTATGATCTTTCTCTTTGATCAATTGTTTGATGCTAATTGATTTCATCTTTTCCACAACAGATTGGATATGAGTTCAACTTCTTGAGAGAGGCTGATGCTATGGAAAGAATTCGCAATTTCTTATATGCAAACAACAAAAAGAGCCCTGTTTCGGTGCCTCGCGTGGTGCGGAATTTGGTCACTAGGTACATTTAATTCCATTAGATTTTTTTTTTGGGATCAAAATTTGAAAACTCAACTTAGTTTGATTGAATTGTCATTGTAGGAAGGTTTTGGTAATGGAATGTATTAATGGAATCCCCATTATGAAACTTGGAGATGAGATAGCGAAAAGAGGCATTAATCCTGCTGGTAAGGTAGCAGCAGCAGCAAAGCAGTAAGCCCTTAGATTACCTAGAGAGTATGGTTCTTTTATTTTTGTTCTGCCTGATTTTTTTGTGATTGTGCGCATTGGTGTTGTGATTGTAGCTTTTTACTTCCATTATTTCTGTAACTTTCTGATATCTGCACCATTCTTGTGTAACGTTTGGTGGACACATCAGGAAGTCTTTGATCTGTCTCGCCCCCTCCCAACTTTTTTAAAACTCCACAGAGTTTTTAAGCCTTCTTCGTAAATGAGTAGAGTGCTGGTCTGTGATAGTTCTGGACTAATCTGTAAGAGGTAGCATAGGATGCATCTTGTAGTGGTCTTTTCTCCAATCTGAACCAAATTATTTCACACATAATTGATTGTTTTAAAAGGAAATCTGCTTTACTTTAGCTGAGTGAAGTATAAGAAACCTGAAATATGGATGGTTCCTGACTATTATTCTGCTTATTTTAGAGTGGAGTGGTACTTTCTCTTTTTGAGCTGATACTAATATCTATAGTTTTCTTAGAAGAGATGTTTATGGAAATCGTTGTCAAAAACCATTCCTGGGAACAAATTTTACTTGTATTGAGTCTGTGTTTGTTACTCAGCTCCATCTTGAGTTCAAAGTTATGAAATTATGAAACAAGTAGCCTTTGGGAATAACTGCAATTTTATGAAACTATCTTGGTTGAATAAAATGCTTAGAAAATTTAGGCCTCAATCTACTAATTTCAGTAAATAGGTGAATTATCTAATGCCGTGCAAAAACATGGAAAATGTTTTTTGGACTGAACCTAGGTTTCTTAGTTTCATAAGAAGATAGTTTTTAAGGTACCTTCTGCTATTAGAGAACTTGTTAAGAAGTTTCCTCACTTCCTAAAAGCACATAATTCTCCTTGAAAAGACAAATCTACTTTCGCAATTGGAATGATACTAAAACTTAAGACATTTTGCAATCAGACAACTGTAGAGTTTGGTCCTGAGAGTTGGAGAGAAGTGACCCTTATATGTGGTAACATGCTACTGTTGGGAAAATTGATGAAGAAGGAAAAGAAGATAGGGAAGATGAGATAATTTGGTAACCTGTTGAAGAGAGAATAGCCATTTAAATACATCTCCATTTTGAATCTTATGTCAAAAGAAGTATATGAACTTATTTTTGTGGGGAACAAGAGATGTGGCAAGCAATTAAGTTTGGAGCTTATCTTGATGAAAGATCTCTAGGAATCATCTCACGGACTTTGTCCTAATTGACAGGGGTAAGATATCCCAGGACCTAAATTATAATGGAATGCAGAAATAATCAATATATGGCTGTGTTATTGTTTTGGAAGAGTTCATAAAACAATAATTAAACCTCTATCTACAGCGTAGCTCAAATTGGTAAGGGGTGCAAAATTAACAGGGATAAGATATGTCAGGACCTTAATTTTGATGGATGGTGGAAACCATCAACATAAGCCAGTGTTATTAATTTGCAAGAGTTCTTAAAACAACGGTTAAACCTCTATCTACAGGGTAGCTCAAATTAGTAAGGGATGCTAAACTTCTGAATTTGTCATCTACGCTTTTAAAATATAGCTTGCTACCATGCATATTTTCATAGATGGCTTTTGGAAGAAATTTCTGCATATTGCTAACAAAACTGTTCAACAATTCAACTGGAGTTTGTTATTTTTGTCAGTGACTGACATCCATAACTTATATTAACTGGATGTGATGGGGATAAACTTCATAATCCTTTTATTTCATGTTTCATGATATACATACGTACTTTCACTAGCACTGTTATGTATATGATGGATAACCTACAAAAGTAATTTCATTTTACCTACAAAAGTAATTTCATTTTATCCTTAATCCTTGCTTGTAGCTACTTTGACAGTGGAATAAACAATAATAAAGACGTAACATCTGCTGCCAAATGCAGGAATATCCTGAAAAGTTTGACACTTGCATATGGACAGATGATTCTGAAGAGTGGTTTCTTTCATGCTGATCCTCATCCAGGAAATATTCTGATATGTCGAGGTTCAGAGGCAAGTTGAACATTTCTACTCTCTTTTATTCTGTTTTGACAGTGTTTCCAGATCATCCATTCTGTCTATTAACGGGAAATGGATCTTTTTTGGATGCTCTTTTAGGTTGCTTTACTTGATTATGGGCAAGTGAAGGATCTCCCTAATCAGCTGAGGCTTGGATATGCTAATCTAATTCTTGCAATTGCGGATAAGGATCCTTTAAGGGCAATAGAGAGCTTCAGGTGCTATTACCCTCTCTAAACCTTGGTGTTGTGTGTTCAGTTTAAGTGATAATTAATAGTCATAACATTAGCAGATGTTGAAATTCACTGGAAAAAGAAAAAACGAAAATTGAAAACAGAGGCAGATATGAAAAGGAACAGTTATATATTGAACAATCAAAACTATCTTGGAAGTTATTCCTGGCCTGAAGAAATGAACTGGTAATTCTTCTGTCTAGTATGTTGTGAAATACAACCTTAAATCTCTTACACTGCCTCATCTTCTGTGTCTGTACTAGGGAGCTTGGAATAATTACCTTGACGAAGTGTGAGGATGAGCAGAATGAAATGCTTAAATTGGCAACGACAATGTTTGATACAAAACTACCTCCTGGAGTCATGATGTTGCAGCCTTTTTCAGAAGATTCTTCAATAAAAAGAATTTCTGTGGAGGTTTGTACTGTTTTTAGTAGAGCGATACATGCCAGTTTCTTGATGCTAATTGCTTGTTGAGACTATTGTGTTTACTGGAATATTAAGTCACTTTAGATCTTCCTAAGAACAATTGTAAAAATTTCCCTTTCTCCTTTATAAGCTAATTCAGCAGCAAGTTTGAAACTCACATTAGGTTTAACTCAGTCTGTAAGGTGGCGTTCAGCAATGGTGCAAGAAGTCTTGTAACCTAACCACCAGCCTTAGTTTTTATTATATGCTCATGCAGTCATATATACCATTCATACGTTCTCAACTAAGGCTTAATGTACACAGGACAAATGCTGTATCACGATCAGCATTTATCACAGGTCAAGCATCCTAATCACAATAGGTGATGTAGAATCCTGGACATGGCTTGTACAGGTTTTTATATGGCCTCATGATCTAGGGTATACCGCTTGGTTCTCGAAAGAGTTTGGTTCTCACTCTTCTGGCAGGTAGCCAGCACTTGTATAAATTAAATCTGGCTGATTGCAGGCCTAACAACTTGAAGTCCAAAGCATTAGCCTGAAATGCTCAAGTCAGGTAAGTAGTAGTACTATAACTGAGGTCTTATGAGCATTCATAAAATCTCCGCGCATGATGCAGAAAAGTCTAGAGCATTAGCCTGAAATGCTTAAGTCAGGTTAGTAATGGTACCGTAATTAAGGTCTTATAAGCATCCATAGAATCTCCATGCCTTATGTGGCAAGACGGGCTTTAATCCACATTTTGCACATCTTGAGCTCCAAAATTGTGGAGTTGCAAAGAGGGAGAAGAGAAGCAAGATTAAGCTGTAACATTAAGAGGATCCTTCAAATTGCCAGGCTTGGTGCCCATATTCGCTTGAATTTTGAACAGTTTTTTTCTTCTCCCTCACTTTATATCCTTTAAAAGGGCTGGTAGGATTGATGCGGCTTGGTATCTATTTTCTTTAATGGGAATGGGTTGTCAAAGCATTGGATTTATACCAGGGCATCAAATAGGGGTGGCCTAAATTTTTAAGTTTGGGCTGTATTGACCACTAATGTGGTGGGAACAATATTTTCAGCAAGGATAGAGCATCTCATGTTTGGGCATATTATCCACTTTTAAATTGTAACTTATCTAGAGGACTTCTTGATCCATACTGGAAGCAAGCCAATCTTTCCATTTCTAATTTGGGAACTGAGCATTGCTTTTTGTTTATTGTTTTTTTCAAAGCAGAGGTTGGATTCTTCATAGCATAACCCCCCTTAAGAATTATTATAAGTTGACCTCAACAATATCAATAATTTCGGGCCTAATCTTGCAAATTTCGTAGTTTATGTCTTCCCAATGCAATTTAAACCTACAAAGTTCCTACACTTGGAAAGTCTCATTTCCAGGAACATAGTTTTTTTTTTTTTGGGTGATAAAAGGGACTGTAAACTCTGCTCATGAGTATTCACTCTAACTTTTGATTTTTGTTCTTGTTGTTCTATGTTATTTGACATTGAAGGAAATACTTCTAAAAATGATTTAGCTGTAATGAAAAAAATCCCTTATTCTGCTAACTTAGATTCTGAGGTTAAGTCTGGCTTAATTTCTCTTTGCATATGTCTATACATGCCTTAAATTTGGAATCTATTCAGTATTATGTAGAGATATGACTTGAGATGATTCAAATGTTAGATATGTACCCAAAAAAAAAAGAAGAAGAAGAAGAATGATATTTCATTACTGTAGCTGTTTCTTGATGTATGATAAGCTATTATGGGACTCTCGAATCGTGAAGATGATAAACTTGATATGTTAGAAACTGGTTCTTGCAGTGTTTTAATAATCGGTTGATGATTGCAAGTTATGCTCCAAAATTGTAATTGTCCTGCTGTGATATGATGATGACAGGCTTTTCCAGAAGAACTATTTTCTGTTCTTCGTACTGTGCATCTATTGAGGGGGCTCAGTGTCGGTATGGGAATTAATTATTCATGTGCTGAGCAATGGAAACCTATTGCTGAAGAAGCTCTGTGTCGTGCGGGCAGGCTACCAGGTATATTTCTAAGTCAGAACATTTGTCTCTTCTATAATTGGTGTTTCATGGGGCCAAAATGGGAGTGTAGTAATTTGCTGCTGGTGCTTCTTGCCAATGCACGATAATACATCATGTCCAATTTAGGTTTCACTTATAATGTTAGCAATTTTGTTTGCTGGTGTTCATTTTCATAGTGTGCTTTGCACTGAGCAGGCCCTATCAAGCAATGCCATTTCCATGCTGTTGGCCGGGTCTAAGAAATGTAAAATTTGTCTATATAACAGGCTTACAAGTTCCCTTCTGTAAAATTATTCTGATATTTAAACTGTTCAAGTAATAATGATGCTAAATCTGTGTTAATAAATGCTTTTTAATTCTGCAAACTTTTACCGTCTGTCCCTAAATTACAGTTGCTCCAGAACTTTGAGTTATTTTCTTTTCTGTCTGGCAGTGTGTCACCCCACAACAAGGCAGCTTTCGAGGTTCAAAGTTCATTAACATTTTTCATGTGTTGCTTATTTTTTTTTGGGCTTTTTCATGTACTGGTGCAGATAAAAATTCAAGACGAGGACGTAGACGCGGGTACCTCAGAAGGATATTTCGGAGACAGTAAAATAACACATGAAGAAAAGCAGGCGGTTTACAAAAAAATTTGAGACATTTATCATTCTTGGTATAGATAAAGTCTATTGTAATACACTAGTAACTGTACACTTACTGATTTAGAAATTGATGTGATGCTTTTCATTGCTGATGCTCAACCACTAATTGTAGGTGCCAATGCTAAATTGTATGGCACCAAATCAGTTCCTTGTCCATGACACAGGCAAAATCAGTATTCTGTAATAGACTGACATCCAAGATCAATATTCTGCATTTGTGGAAACTACTTTTGTGACCTGACTATTAGCATGAGATCCTCCAGCTTGTGTAGTAGTTTTTGCAGTCCCATTTGGAGGTATTGATTGATGAATAGCATGGAGCAGAATACGGTTCATGCCAAACAGGCAACATTGGAGAGAGGAGTAGGGGTGGGCATCCTGACCCGGCGACTCGAAAAACCCGATGATATGATCCGATCCGATCCGTCGGATTACATGCGAATTGGATCGTATCCGAATAAAGAAGTTATGCGGATCAGATTCGAATATATATATTTTTTGTGATCTGCGGATATTCGATCCATAAAGTATTTTTTATACATCAAATACACTAATTTATCTTATTTCTCATTTTTATATCTATGTCCTCTTTCAAAATAAGCTTTCTTTGCATATGATATTAAGTTTTTAAACAAATTGTCTTATAATTTGTGGATAAAAAAAATCTTAAATGTATTGAATCTTATTTGTTCGTATCAAAATAAGGAAAAAAAAATTCATGGAAGTTACTTTATATTGCAACCCAAAAAAAAAAAAGATTAATTTTGACTAAAAACTCTTTTTTTTTTTAATGACTAAAAGCTCACGTAAGTCCAACAAATCACTTGCATGATATTTTTGAAACTTTAATACAATTTATATTTCATCTTATCTTTGGAATTTATAACTTTTTTTAAAAGAAATTTTAAATTGGATTTGCATATTGTGAATACCAATATCTAGATATTTGCATTAGCAGATTCAGATGCGGATCATAAAATGATTGATCCGATTTTTACAGGTCGGATTGGCATTTTGTTTCATGGGTCAGACACCCCTGAAGAGGAGGAATTATTTCGATGTCAGAAAAAAAAATAAAAATAAAGAGAGACAAAAGCTGGTAAACAAAATTAGGCTTTCTTGCTCCTTTGCTTGTGCATGATCTTAAACATCTCCAATCCATGGTAAGTTTTTTCTTGCATTATGATAAAACAACAGATTCATCTGCTGGGTACTCTTGTGCCATCTGGACATTGATAATAATCAAATTTGCAAAAGAACAAAAGGATGAGAGAAAAAAATAAGATCGAATAGCAGACTTATCACAAAATGACATGCAGAAAAATTTGTTAACCTGTAAGCATAAATGTAGAAGATAGAATATTCTATTATGAAATTTGTCAGAACTCTCTATTCTTGACATCTGCGAGTCCTTTGAATTTACTTCAATTGACAATTGGCTTTCACTAAACAAGACGGAAGCAAGGATTCATTGTCAAATTCGGTTATGAATGATACTTGAAGAAAGAAAGAAAGCATAATTAGCTCACATTGGATTAATCTTCAATGTACTGATGGCATATGCACTTTCATCATTAGATGCACGACCTATAATCTAATTTGAGTTTAAAATCTAAATTTTGCAGCGTATGCGCTGTCAATATATTTAAGATTAATTCTTTGAAGTTTACGAGATCAAATCCCCATTCATTCTAAGGTAAGTTATCAAAGCTCTTGAAAATTGAGTAAAATGAGTTGAGATGGATCTTGATGAGTAATTAGTACTACAATTTAAAGAAATGTCCCAATATTTGCTGATCAGGTAATGTAACCTTCAGAAGGGACTTCAAAGTTAAATTCTATGAACAAATAAGAGATTGCCCTTGCCATCTTTCTCAAGGGATTTCAAGATTCAAGTGGTGTAAACTTGAGTTGGAGCTAGATATTGACATGCAATATGCACTCAGTATTAACTCATTAATTAAGAGAGTTTTCTTGTTATCAATCTAGAAACTATGAAGCTTTTTGCAACTATTTTACAGTAAATAAAGCAAAAGGTCACATTAACCTGTAATTTTTTAGTTATTTGTTTCTTAATCTTCACCAATCATTGCTTTAGCTATTTAAAATCTTCAGTTTTGAAGACTGCTATAAGCAGATGTATAAAGCATAAATTTACACAAGTAACACAACAGAATTCTTGTTGGGAGTTGGAGTATGAATTGAAAAAGAATATACTACCGAGATTGTATCGACAGGAATTAATGATGGTGCTAATATCCAAATACTACAAGCCAAAACCGTACAAGGATGCCTTGCATTTTATAAATCAAGAAAGTATATAAAATTAGGAGAAATGGAAGTAACTATGCGATTCCCAGAAAAAATAATAATTATGTTTCCTAGTTACTTCATTCCCCAATGCGGGCCGGCTGAATAAAATCTTTAATGCCGATTCTTGAAGCCAATGTTGAAACTCTTATTCCATTGGTTTAAAGCTTCATTGCCAATGAAGAAAACCCCCACCTTCCACCAAAAATTACTGATTCAAGTTTAGAAGATGCACAGATATTTTAGTGCTGTAATGAAATAGTATGATTTAGAGCCGACTTTTGTTACATTTTAGGCATTCCCTCGAAGAACAGTGCACTTTTTTTTGGCCAAAAATGTGGTGTGATGTGATGTATGATTAATAGAGTAGTATGGCAATTTTCTTAGCCTCCCTGATTTTCATATATGAGATGTT